>NC_046969.1:27935382-28065382 GCF_009769545.1 Cyclopterus lumpus | reverse complement strand
GTCGTGTTTACAGGTAAACGTTTATTAATATGTTGTGTTTACAGGTAAACGTTTATTAATCTGTCGTGTTCACAGGTAAATGTTTATTAATATATCGTGTTCACAGGTAAACGTATATTAATATGTTGTGTTCACAGGTAAACGTATATTAATATGTTGTGTTCACAGGTAAACGTATATTAATATGTTGTGTTCACAGGTAAACGTATATTAATATGTTGTGTTCACAGGTAAACATTTATTAATCTGTCGTGTTCACAGGTAAACATTTATTAATATGTTGTGTTTACAGGTAAACATTTATTAATATGTTGTGTTCACAGGTAAACATTTATTAATATGTTGTGTTCACAGGTAAATGTTTATTAATCTGTCGTGTTCACAGGTAAACATTTATTAATATGTTGTGTTCACAGGTAAATGTTTATTAATCTGTCGTGTTCACAGGTAAACGTTTATTAATATGTCGTGTTTACAGGTAAACATTTATTAATATATCGTGTTCACAGGTAAACGGTTGTTAATCTGTCGTGTTCACAGGTAAACGTTTATTAATATGTCGTGTTTACAGGTAAACATTTATTAATATGTTGTGTTCACAGGTAAACATTTATTAATATGTTGTGTTCACAGGTAAACATTTATTAATATGTTGTGTTTACAGGTAAACGGTTGTTAATCTGTCGTGTTCACAGGTAAACGTTTATTAATATGTCGTGTTCACAGGCAAACGTTTATTAATATGTCGTGTTCACAGGTAAACATTTATTAATATGTCGTGTTCACAGGTAAACATTTATTAATATGTTGTGTTTACAGGTAAACGTTTATTAATCTGTCGTGTTCACAGGTAAACGTATATTAATATGTCGTGTTCACAGGTAAACGTATATTAATATGTTGTGTTTACAGGTAAACGGTTGTTAATCTGTCGTGTTCACAGGTAAACATTTATTAATATGTCGTGTTCACAGGCAAACGTTTATTAATATGTCGTGTTCACAGGTAAACATTTATTAATATGTCGTGTTCACAGGTAAACATTTATTAATATGTTGTGTTTACAGGTAAACGTTTATTAATCTGTCGTGTTCACAGGTAAACGTATATTAATATGTCGTGTTCACAGGTAAACGTATATTAATATGTTGTGTTTACAGGTAAACGGTTGTTAATCTGTCGTGTTCACAGGTAAACATTTATTAATATGTCGTGTTCACAGGTAAACATTTATTAATATGTCGTGTTCACAGGTAAACATTTATTAATATGTCGTGTTCACAGGTAAACGTATATTAATATGTTGTGTTTACAGGTAAACGGTTGTTAATCTGTCGTGTTCACAGGTAAACGTATATTAATATGTTGTGTTTACAGGTAAACGTTTATTAATATGTTGTGTTTACAGGTAAACGTTTATTAATCTGTTGTGTTTACAGGTAAACGTTTATTAATATGTTGTGTTCACAGGTAAACGTATATTAATATGTTGTGTTCACAGGTAAACGTTTATTAATATGTTGTGTTTACAGGTAAACGTTTATTAATCTGTCGTGTTCACAGGTAAACGTATATTAATATGTTGTGTTTACAGGTAAACGTATATTAATATGTCGTGTTTACAGGTAAACGTTTATTAATCTGTCGTGTTCACAGGTAAATGTTTATTAATATATCGTGTTCACAGGTAAACGTATATTAATATGTTGTGTTCACCGGTAAACGTATATTAATATGTTGTGTTCACCGGTAAACGTATATTAATATGTTGTGTTCACAGGTAAACGTATATTAATATGTTGTGTTTACAGGTAAACGTTTATTAATATGTCAGTTCACAGGTAAACGTTTATTAATATGTTGTGTTCACAGGTAAACGTATATTAATATGTTGTGTTCACAGGTAAACATTTATTAATCTGTCGTGTTCACAGGTAAACATTTATTAATATGTTGTGTTCACAGGTAAACATTTATTAATCTGTCGTGTTTACAGGTAAACGTTCATTAATATGTTGTGTTTACAGGTAAACGTATATTAATCTGTCGTGTTCACAGGTAAACATTTATTAATATGTTGTGTTCACAGGTAAATGTTTATTAATCTGTCGTGTTCACAGGTAAACATTTATTAATATGTTGTGTTCACAGGTAAATGTTTATTAATCTGTCGTGTTCACAGGTAAACGTTTATTAATATGTCGTGTTTACAGGTAAACATTTATTAATATATCGTGTTCACAGGTAAACGGTTGTTAATCTGTCGTGTTCACAGGTAAACGTTTATTAATATGTCGTGTTTACAGGTAAACATTTATTAATATGTTGTGTTCACAGGTAAACATTTATTAATATGTTGTGTTCACAGGTAAACATTTATTAATATGTTGTGTTTACAGGTAAACGGTTGTTAATCTGTCGTGTTCACAGGTAAACGTTTATTAATATGTCGTGTTCACAGGTAAACGTATATTAATATGTTGTGTTTACAGGTAAACGGTTGTTAATCTGTCGTGTTCACAGGTAAACATTTATTAATATGTCGTGTTCACAGGTAAACATTTATTAATATGTCGTGTTCACAGGTAAACGTATATTAATATGTTGTGTTTACAGGTAAACGGTTGTTAATCTGTCGTGTTCACAGGTAAACATTTATTAATATGTTGTGTTTACAGGTAAACGTTTATTAATCTGTCGTGTTTACAGGTAAACGTTTATTAATCTGTCGTGTTCACAGGTAAACGTATATTAATATGTTGTGTTTACAGGTAAACGTATATTAATATGTCGTGTTTACAGGTAAACGTTTATTAATATGTTGTGTTTACAGGTAAACGTTTATTAATCTGTCGTGTTCACAGGTAAATGTTTATTAATATATCGTGTTCACAGGTAAACATTTATTAATATATCGTGTTCACAGGTAAACATTTATTAATATGTCGTGTTCACAGGTAAACGTATATTAATCTGTCGTGTTCACAGGTAAACGTTTATTAATCTGTCGTGTTCACAGGTAAATGTTTATTAATATATCGTGTTCACAGGTAAACGTATATTAATATGTTGTGTTCACAGGTAAACGTATATTAATATGTTGTGTTCACAGGTAAACGTATATTAATATGTTGTGTTCACAGGTAAACGTATATTAATATGTTGTGTTCACAGGTAAACATTTATTAATCTGTCGTGTTCACAGGTAAACATTTATTAATATGTTGTGTTTACAGGTAAACATTTATTAATATGTTGTGTTCACAGGTAAACATTTATTAATATGTTGTGTTCACAGGTAAACGTATATTAATATGTTGTGTTTACAGGTAAACGTTTATTAATATGTTGTGTTTACAGGTAAACGTTTATTAATCTGTTGTGTTTACAGGTAAACGTTTATTAATATGTTGTGTTCACAGGTAAACGTATATTAATATGTTGTGTTCACAGGTAAACGTTTATTAATATGTTGTGTTTACAGGTAAACGTTTATTAATCTGTCGTGTTCACAGGTAAACGTATATTAATATGTTGTGTTTACAGGTAAACGTATATTAATATGTCGTGTTTACAGGTAAACGTTTATTAATATGTTGTGTTTACAGGTAAACGTTTATTAATCTGTCGTGTTCACAGGTAAATGTTTATTAATATATCGTGTTCACAGGTAAACGTATATTAATATGTTGTGTTCACCGGTAAACGTATATTAATATGTTGTGTTCACAGGTAAACGTATATTAATATGTTGTGTTCACAGGTAAACGTATATTAATATGTTGTGTTTACAGGTAAACGTTTATTAATATGTCGTGTTCACAGGTAAACGTTTATTAATATGTTGTGTTCACAGGTAAACGTATATTAATATGTTGTGTTCACAGGTAAACATTTATTAATCTGTCGTGTTCACAGGTAAACATTTATTAATATGTTGTGTTCACAGGTAAACATTTATTAATCTGTCGTGTTTACAGGTAAACGTTTATTAATATGTTGTGTTTACAGGTAAACGTATATTAATCTGTCGTGTTCACAGGTAAACATTTATTAATATGTTGTGTTCACAGGTAAATGTTTATTAATCTGTCGTGTTCACAGGTAAACATTCATTAATATGTTGTGTTCACAGGTAAATGTTTATTAATCTGTCGTGTTCACAGGTAAACATTTATTAATATGTCGTGTTTACAGGTAAACATTTATTAATATATCGTGTTCACAGGTAAACGGTTGTTAATCTGTCGTGTTCACAGGTAAACGTTTATTAATATGTCGTGTTTACAGGTAAACATTTATTAATATGTTGTGTTCACAGGTAAACATTTATTAATATGTTGTGTTCACAGGTAAACATTTATTAATATGTTGTGTTTACAGGTAAACGGTTGTTAATCTGTCGTGTTCACAGGTAAACGTTTATTAATATGTCGTGTTCACAGGTAAACATTTATTAATATGTCGTGTTCACAGGTAAACATTTATTAATATGTCGTGTTCACAGGTAAACATTTATTAATATGTTGTGTTTACAGGTAAACGTTTATTAATCTGTCGTGTTCACAGGTAAATGTTTATTAATATATCGTGTTCACAGGTAAACGTATATTAATATGTTGTGTTCACAGGTAAACGTATATTAATATGTTGTGTTCACAGGTAAACGTATATTAATATGTTGTGTTCACAGGTAAACGTATATTAATATGTTGTGTTCACAGGTAAACGTATATTAATATGTTGTGTTCACAGGTAAACGTATATTAATATATCGTGTTCACAGGTAAACGTATATTAATATGTTGTGTTCACAGGTAAACGTATATTAATATGTTGTGTTCACAGGTAAACGTATATTAATATGTTGTGTTCACAGGTAAACGTATATTAATATGTTGTGTTCACAGGTAAACATTTATTAATATGTTGTGTTCACAGGTAAACGTATATTAATATGTTGTGTTCACAGGTAAACATTTATTAATCTGTCGTGTTCACAGGTAAACATTTATTAATATGTTGTGTTTACAGGTAAACATTTATTAATATGTTGTGTTTACAGGTAAACATTTATTAATATATCGTGTTCACAGGTAAACGGTTGTTAATCTGTCGTGTTCACAGGTAAACGTTTATTAATATGTCGTGTTTACAGGTAAACATTTATTAATATGTTGTGTTCACAGGTAAACATTTAATATGTTGTGTTCACAGGTAAACATTTATTAATATGTTGTGTTTACAGGTAAACATTTATTAATATGTTGTGTTCACAGGTAAACATTTAATATGTTGTGTTCACAGGTAAACATTTATTAATATGTTGTGTTTACAGGTAAACATTTATTAATATGTTGTGTTTACAGGTAAACATTTATTAATATGTTGTGTTTACAGGTAAACGGTTGTTAATCTGTCGTGTTCACAGGTAAACGTTTATTAATATGTCGTGTTCACAGGTAAACGTTTATTAATATGTCGTGTTCACAGGTAAACATTTATTAATATGTCGTGTTCACAGGTAAACATTTATTAATATGTTGTGTTTACAGGTAAACGTTTATTAATCTGTCGTGTTCACAGGTAAACGTATATTAATATGTCGTGTTCACAGGTAAACGTATATTAATATGTTGTGTTTACAGGTAAACGGTTGTTAATCTGTCGTGTTCACAGGTAAACATTTATTAATATGTCGTGTTCACAGGTAAACATTTATTAATATGTCGTGTTCACAGGTAAACGTATATTAATATGTTGTGTTTACAGGTAAACGGTTGTTAATCTGTCGTGTTCACAGGTAAACATTTATTAATATGTCGTGTTCACAGGTAAACGTATATTAATCTGTTGTGTTTACAGGTAAACGTTTATTAATATGTTGTGTTCACAGGTAAACATTTATTAATATGTTGTGTTTACAGGTAAACGTTTATTAATATGTTGTGTTCACAGGTAAACGTTTATTAATATGTTGTGTTTACAGGTAAACGTTTATTAATCTGTCGTGTTCACAGGTAAACGTATATTAATATGTTGTGTTTACAGGTAAACGTATATTAATATGTCGTGTTTACAGGTAAACATTTATTAATATGTCGTGTTCACAGGTAAACGTATATTAATATGTTGTGTTCACAGGTAAACGTTTGGTGTGAACAGGTATATTAATGAAGTCCCTGATCTTTAGGTTGTCATCAGGTAAAATGATCTTATTCACAAGTCGCATACTTTGGTTCTCTGATGTTTGATTCCTATGAAGTAATGTAACGATGAAATGAAACCCCTTGACTCCCTGTGGGGCTCTGATTAAGCATGGATTTGAGGCAGGGGGGTTCTGACCTGAATGAAGAGCCAGGAGGTGACCAGGGCCAGGCTGCTGTACTGTCCGTTGAAGCGGTAGTGATACGCGTAGAATGCAAAGTGGTAAAGATAGAAGAACCTGAGAACAAAGATGTTCAAAGTAAGCCATTTTAATGCGAGTCCTTTGCATATTTTCACAGCCGTTCATCCCATCTTCTGACCAGACAAGCCACGACAAAATCTATGTACTAAAATGACAGAGTAGCAAAAACAAACATAGACTGTACATAAGAAATGGATCGAGTCACCGTGACATCACACATTAGTTCTTAGTGCTACATTGTGGTTGTCATCATCTGGGATTTTGGGACCAGAAGCGATGTGATAGGGTGGAGCCGAGTATAATCAGATTAATTTAATACAGTGAAAACACTTTCAAGAGGTAAAGCTGGAAGAAGAAAACACGGACAACTCCCAGTCCGGACATCGGCGTGGTGTTGACCTGTCAATCACCTTGTAGCCCCGCCCTAAAGCATACCCTGCTTTATGGTCTGTTTGACTCAATGAACATCATGCTGTATTGAAGAAGACTTGAAACTAGAGATTGAGACCGTAAACAATGTTTACTGAGTGAATAAATCAAGAGAAGTAGAGTCATTTATATAGACTTCTATATAACCAGAGTCGCCCCCTGGTGGTCAGGAGAGAGAATGCAGCTTTAACACATGAAGCATAGACTTCTATACAACCAGAGGAGTCGCCCCCTGGTGGTCAGGGAAGAGAATGCAGCTTTAACACATGACGCATAGACTTCTATACAACCAGAGGAGTCGCCCCCTGGTGGTCAGGAGAGAGAATGCAGCTTCAACACATGAAGCATAGACTTCTATACAACCAGAGGAGTCTCCCCCTGGTGGTCAGGAGAGAGAATGCAGCTTCAACACATGAAGCATAGTCTTCACTTTATAGAACCAGAGGTTGCCTCCTGCTTTGGACTCATGCTGCGTTTACACCAAAAGCGTTGCGAATTTTCTGCGCGAGTAGATGCATCACTAATCAAGATCCAAAGTCAAATACAGGTGCGAATGGATGTGAATAACGCAAATTTAAGTTGGGCGGCACGAATGGCGCGGCGTGAATATTATTATGTTATATAATTTTTCTCCCATTTCAACTCGCGCAAACAATTCACGCGATGCTGTGTTGCGAAAGTTCACCAAGCTGGGTGTGCGCCCATGATGATGTCATGAACCCAGACACGAGGGCGTTTGATGTTCCGAAATATTGGTTCTTTCCATGGTGGATGGCGGAAATGATAACCGTTAATATGGAGATAAGCCAGGGAGATATAAGCAACGCCACCTCTTCGGTGCGTCTAGTGTGAATGAAGCAAATGTGAACATTCGCAACGCGTTTGGTGTGAACGCAGCTAAAGCCAGAAAAAGTGATTCTTTTATTTTATTTTGGATGTCCCATAGATGTTAGCTCAAATAGTTTTGGGCAGGCCACATAATACAAAATAAATGTCATATTGCTGACACACCAACGTGTGTCAGCAATATGTTCTTACATAGTCGATCTTACAAAATTTGTTCTTACATTGCTATTATAAGATATGACTAAATGATTATGATAAAATCAGTGCCATTTGGCCAATATGTGGCGCTGCAGCAGCATCATCTAACTATAAATACTGCAACTCCTTATTATCAGGCTGCTCTAATAAGTCTCTTAAATCCCTCCAGTTGATCCAGAATGCTGCAGCTCGTGTACTCACAAAAACTAAGAAAAGAGATCACATGACTCCTGTATTAGCTGCTCTGCACTGGCTCCCTGTAAAATCAAGAATCACATTTAAAATTCTTCTCCTCACCTACAAAGCCTTGATTGGTGATGCACCATCATATCTTAAGGAGCTTGTAGTACCATATTGCCCCACTAGAGAGCTGCACTCACTAAATGTGGGGCTACTTGTGGTTCCTAGAGTCCTAAAAAGTAGGATGGGAGCCAGAGCCTTCAGTTATCAAGCTCCTCTTTTATGGAACCAGCTTCCACTTTCAGTCCTGGAGGCAGACACAGTCACCTCATTCAAGAATAGACTTAAGACTTTCCTCTTTAATAGTGCTTATAGTTAGGGCTGAATCAGGTTTGCCCTGGTCCAGCCCCTTGATATGCTGCTATAGGTTTATAGGCTGCTGGGGGATGTTTTAGGATACACTGAGCACCTATCTCCTCTTCTCTCTCTCCTTATGGATGAATTTACATCTCTCCATTGCACCTTATTAACTCTGCTTCCTCCCCGGAGTCGTTGTGACTTCACGTCTCAGAGGGTCCATTGGACCTGGAGGTGTCTGAAGCTGCTCCTGGGTTCTGCCTCTTTGCCCCTGGTCTGGATCGTGGTCCATGCCTACTACTCATTATTCATAATTTCTGCCATATTCATTGAATGTTTATGTAACTTTGTAACTCTGTTCATCTTCTGTACATATGACATCTATTCATCTGTCCATCCGGGGAGAGGGATCCTCCTCTGTTGCTCTCCTGAAGGGTTCTTCACTATTTTCCCCTGAAAGGGTTTTTTCTATTTTTTGGGAGTTTTTCCTGATGTGAAGTCAAAATTCAGGAATGTCGTAGATTGTAACGCCCCCTGAGGCAAGTTTGTGAGTTTGGGTTATACAAAATAAACTGAATTGAATTGAATAAAGAAAGGAATCTGTGTTGGTCTGTCTGTGTATGTCAGAATGAATAATGTTTTGTTAGCGTGCAACTGAGCAACACAGACTCGCCTGTCAAGTGTGTTGATGAGTCTTTGTAGATGGGGATATATTAGAGAGTGGATGGATGATCATCATGCACTCAAAATGCCCCTCGCCAGGATGTTGTTTCTACTGTGCTGTGATTGGTCCAGTTCGGTACCTCTGGGAGTGGTTTTAATTAAGCCAATGATGTGAGCCAGTGTTGGTCATGCGACTAACCTCAGCCAGTGGCGTTTGCTGGTATTGGTGTGACAGCAGATGGCATCATACTGATCGGCCAACCAGACGATGAGGATGATGTAGAAGGCTGTTGTTGTGTCGTTGAAGAACTCAGACATGATTGCCTCCATGCCTGATGACAGGAAGTGACAACAGCAAGTCAGTATTTTACTCTTTTAGCTTTAACAAATCACTGGCTTCCGATTTGTACTACCAGACTCAAAAAGAGACAATTTCTGATAACAACAATCAAAAGGTTTGTCTCATGAAGCTGTGAAAAAAACCTTGTTTGTATCATGGACTTGGATTTCCAATCAAGACTTGAACAAACTTGACCGACTAGAATTAGGTAGAACCCTGTAGCCTAACTGTTCTGACCAGGTTTGGCCAAATATTAAGACTAGATTTCAGCCTGGTCATGTCTAGACTAGGGACTTGACTGTCTCGACTTTCCAGGAAGTGGACTTACCAACGAGGGCCAGAATGACGGTGAGCAGAGGGGCTGCTGGGAAGGCGATAGTCATGTTCATCTCCAACATCTGAAGAAGATCCACTGAGGGGGACAGACCGAGACCAGATAAACACACAGCTGATGGTTTAAAGACAGAGTTAATCAATTCTGTACTAACACAAGTACTCTGTTCATGTACCGGATCATATACCCTCCTAATATATATATTTAAACTGAAAATCATAAGTCGAGTCAGTTATCTAGGATCTCAAACTGGACCAGACTGAACTACATTGAACTGGACAAGACTAGATTGCCCTGAACTGGACTGGATTATAATGCACTGGTCTACTTTGGACTAAACTGGACAAGTCTGACTCTGGACCAGACTGGGCTACATTAAACCCTTCTGGAATGGACTACAATAAATGTGTGGGAACTGGATTGAACAATGAACTGGTCTGGACTGGACAATAAACTGGTCTGGACTGAACAATAAACTGGACTGAACAATAAACTGGTCTGAAAAATAAACTGGACTGAACAATAAACTGGTCTGGACTGAACAATAAACTGGTCTGAACAATAAACTGGTCTGAACAATAAACTGGTCTGAACAATAAACTGGACTGAACAATAAACTGGTCTGGACTGAACAATAAACTGGTCTGAACAATAAACTGGTCTGAACAATAAACTGGTCTGAACAATAAACTGGACTGAACAATAAACTGGTCTGAACAATAAACTGGACTGAACAATAAACTGGTCTGAAAAATAAACTGGACTGAACAATAAACTGGTCTGGACTGAACAATAAACTGGTCTGAACAATAAACTGGTCTGAACAATAAACTGGTCTGAACAATAAACTGGTCTGAACAATAAACTGGTCTGGACTGGACAATAAACTGGTCTGGACAATAAACTGGTCTGAACAATAAACTGGACTGAACAATAAACTGGACTGAACAATAAACTGGACTGAACAATAAACTGGTCTGGACAATAAACTGGTCTGAACAATAAACTGGACTGAACAATAAACTGGACTGAACAATAAACTGGACTGGACAATAAACTGGTCTGGACAATAAACTGGTCTGAACAATAAACTGGTCTGGACTGGACAATAAACTGGTCTGAACAATAAACTGGTCTGAACAATAAACTGGACTGAACAATAAACTGGACTGAACAATAAACTGGACTGAACAATAAACTGGACTGAACAATAAACTGGTCTGAACAATAAACTGGACTGAACAATAAACTGGACTGAACAATAAACTGGACTGAACAATAAACTGGTCTGGACTGGACAATAAACTGGTCTGAACAATAAACTGGACTGAACAATAAACTGGTCTGAACAATAAACTGGTCTGGACTGGACAATAAACTGGTCTGAACAATAAACTGGTCTGAACAATAAACTGGACTGAACAATAAACTGGACTGAACAATAAACTTGACTGAACAATAAACTGGTCTGGACTGGACAATAAACTGGTCTGAACAATAAACTGGACTGCACAATAAACTGGACTGAACAATAAACTGGACTGAACAATAAACTGGACTGCACAATAAACTGGACTGCACAATAAACTGGACTGAATAAACTGGACTGAACAATAAACTGGACTGAACAATAAACTGGACTGAACAATAAACTGGACTGCACAATAAACTGGACTGAACAATAAACTGGACTGAACAATAAACTGGTCTGGACTGAATGCTGTGTGGATGTGAGGTATCAGAGTAAACTGACCAATGAAGACGAAGATCTGGTGGTGAGAATATCTGAGCAGCATGGACACTGACAGAGTCTGAAAAAGACAAAACACAAACACTGATCAAAACACTTCAGAGTTAGATATTTGATATAGTTTTGCTTTCTTTTAGAAAACACCACCTCGCACTCACACTGAGTTTGATCTGAATATAAACGTCTAACCTTATTGACTTATGTATTTGTCTTTTTTGTATTCTACTTTTACCAGTTTTCATTGCAGACGAAGGAAATATGTCAGACGTCACCGCCATTATAACTTCTTCACTTACAAATATGACCATGATGACGAAGGCGGCCAGGTAGGATGTTCTGGCCATCCACATGCTGACAAAGCGGTAATGTTCTCCAGACACCACATTTCTCAGGAACCCTGCAGAGAATCACAGTGTGACATCAACAACCTGCCGAGGACTCAGTTTCTAACTCACTAAACTACACACGCTAGGCTACTTATTACTAAGTCTGTAATTGGAGAAGGGGATTAGAGAAACGCTGGTCTCTTATCGAAATGAGGGATTAGAGAAAGTTAGATTCTGTAGTTGGAGCAGGGGACTAGAGGAACTTTGGTTTGGAAATCAGAGTAGAGGACTAGAGCAACTCAGGTTCAGTAACGGGAATAAGGACTAGAGGAACTCTACCCGTCCTCAATCTGTCCTTGTAAGACTTTCGCTGTCTGTCTGTCAGTTGTTGACTGTCTGTTTTTAGGTCTATATGTCCTGACTTTGCTGGTCGACCATTCACTCTACCTGCATGTATGTCTTTTGTTGTTGTTTACCTGTCTGTGGTTATATATTTAATTTACTCTGTATGCTTTTATGTGTTGGGTCTCTGACATGGATGTTTTTATTCTGTCCATTTTAACATAGTTCTCACTTATTTTATTTTGCGTGTTTTTACATTGCATATGTAATCTTATGTTTTTAGGTTTGTTTCATAACATCTGCCTCTTGGGACTACAGATGAAAAATACCCTCTTGGCTAACTTGGCTTACAGAAATGTTTATATTAATGTGCACTGTCCTACAAATAGGAACTCGGGTTCTGTAATCGGAGTAGGGGACTAGAGGAACTCGGGTTCTGTAATCGGAGTAGGGGACTAGAGGAACTCGGGTTCTGTAATCGGAGTAGGGGACTAGAGGAACTCGGTTTCTGTAATCGGAGTAGGGGACTAGAGGAACTCGGGTTCTGTAATCGGAGTAGGGGACTAGAGGAACTCGGGTTCTGTAATCGGAGTAGGGGACTAGAGGAACTCGGGTTCTGTAATCGGAGTAGGGGACTAGAGGAACTCGGGTTCTGTAATCGGAGTAGGGGACTAGAGGAACTCGGGTTCTGTAATCAAAGTAGGGGACTAGAGGAACTCAGGTTCTGTAATCGGAGTAGGGGACTAGAGGAACTCGGGTTCTGTAATCAAAGTAGGGGACTAGAGGAACTCAGGTTCTGTAACGGGAAAAAGGACTAGAGGAATATTATAGTAGTATAGCTATTATAGCTTATAGTACCATATTACCCTACTACCCTACTAGAGAGATTATAGTACCATACTACTCCACTAAAAATCTCATAGTACCATATTAACCCACTAGTGAGCTGCGCTGTCTGAATGCAGGTTTATAGTTAGGACTGGTTCAGGTTTATAGTTAGGACTGGCTCAGGTTTATATTTAGGACTCGTTCAGGTTTACAGATGGATGGATGGATAGATAGATACATACTTTATTCATCCCCAGGGGGAAATGTGTTGAATACCTTTAGTTAGGGCTGGTTCAGGTGTATAGTTAGGGCTGGTTCAGGTTTATAGTTAGGGCTGGTTCAGGTTTATAGTTAGGGCTGGTTCAGGTGTATAGTTAGGGCTGGTTCAGGTGTATAGTTAGGACTGGTTCAGGTTTATAGTTAGGGCTGGTTCAGGTTTATAGTTAGGGCTGGTTCAGGTGTATAGTTAGTGCTGGTTCAGGTTTATAGTTAGAGCTGGTTCAGGTCTATAGTTAGAGCTGGTTCAGGTGTATAGTTAGGGCTGGTTCAGGTTTATAGTTAGAGCTGGTTCAGGTGTATAGTTAGGGCTGGTTCAGGTTTATAGTTAGGGCTGGTTCAGGTTTATAGTTAGAGCTGGTTCAGGTTTATAGTTAGAGCTGGTTCAGGTTTATAGTTAGGGCTGGTTCAGGTTTATAGTTGGGGCTGGTTCAGGTTTATAGTTAGGGCTGGTTCAGGTTTATAGTTAGAGCTGGTTCAGGTTTATAGTTAGGGCTGGTTCAGGTTTATAGTTGGGGCTGGTTCAGGTTTATAGTTAGGGCTGGTTCAGGTTTATAGTTAGGGCTGGTTCAGGTTTATAGTTAGAGCTGGTTCAGGTTTATAGTTAGAGCTGGTTCAGGTTTATAGCTAGGGCTGGTTCAGGTTTATAGTTAGGGCTGGTTCAGGTTTATAGTTAGAGCTGGTTCAGGTTTATAGTTAAGGCTGGTTCAGGTGTATAGTTAGAGCTGGTTCAGGTTTATAGTTAGAGCTGGTTCAGGTTTATAGTTAGAGCTGGTTCAGGTCTATAGTTAGGGCTGGTTCAGGTCTATAGTTAGAGCTGGTTCAGGTCTATAGTTAGAGCTGGTTCAGGTTTATAGTTAGAGCTGGTTCAGGTTTATAGTTAGAGCTGGTTCAGGTTTATAGTTAGAGCTGGTTCAGGTTTATAGTTAGGGCTGGTTCAGGTCTATAGTTAGAGCTGGTTCAGGTCTATAGTTAGAGCTGGTTCAGGTTTATAGTTAGAGCTGGTTCAGGTTTATAGTTAGAGCTGGTTCAGGTCTATAGTTAGAGCTGGTTCAGGTTCATAGTTAGAGCTGGTTCAGGTTTATAGTTAGGGCTGGTTCAGGTTTATAGTTAGAGCTGGTTCAGGTTTATAGTTAGAGCTGGTTCAGGTTTATAGTTAGAGCTGGTTCAGGTTTATAGTTAGAGCTGGTTCAGGTTTATAGTTAGGGCTGGTTCAGGTTTATAGTTAGGGCTGGTTCAGGTTTATAGTTAGAGCTGGTTCAGGTTTATAGTTAGTGCTGGTTCAGGTTTATAGTTAGGGCTGGTTCAGGTTTATAGTTGGGGCTGGTTCAGGTTTATAGTTAGGGCTGGTTCAGGTTTATAGTTAGAGCTGGTTCAGGTTTATAGTTAGGGCTGGTTCAGGTTTATAGTTAGGGCTGGTTCAGGTTTATAGTTAGAGCTGGTTCAGGTTTATAGATAGGGCTGGTTCAGGTTTATAGTTAGAGCTGGTTCAGGTCTATAGTTAGAGCTGGTTCAGGTTTATAGTTAGGGCTGGTTCAGGTTTATAGTTAGGGCTGGTTCAGGTTTATAGTTAGAGCTGGTTCAGGTTTATAGATAGGGCTGGTTCAGGTTCATAGTTAGAGCTGGTTCAAGTTCATAGTTAGAGCTGGTTCAGGTTTATAGTTAGGGCTGGTTCAGGTTTATAGTTAGAGCTGGTTCAGGTTTATAGATAGGGCTGGTTCAGGTTCATAGTTAGAGCTGGTTCAAGTTCATAGTTAGGATTAGCTCAGGATTGCCTTGAAAGCTTGTTCATTTGGAACCATTTTGCAGTATATGATAGAATATAATCAGCTTCTCTGATCAAATAGACAACGTTGCTTGTGATCTGACAATATAGGTATCATAGGTAAACAACTGGCTAATGCAGAATCAGACATAAGCAAAGTTAACCCAAGTGGAACGTGGGTTTAGTAATGAGATTAAGAGGAAAATGGGTTCTGTAATTGAAGTAGAGAGTTTGAGAAACAAAATTGATATTTAAACAGGATTTGTTAAGATGCAACATCAAAATATTTTGGAACAAACAGGTATTCACTTTTTACCATTTTACTCGATTTTAAATTAAACTTTGGCCTCGCTCCCTCTTTTTGCTGGTGTCTACCTTTATTCTCCTCGTTCTCTGCGAGCGCCTTCACACTGGACATCAGGATGTCGTCATAGCCCAAAAACTCGTCGAGCAGGAAGCGACTGAAGCTGTCACCGAAACACTCGTCCTTCATGGGATCTAAACAGGTGTACAAGTTTCATCAAAGATGTGAGAGTCACATGACTGAGGCAGACAGGTGTTCAGTGGGCTCTATTTTGTGCCTCCTCGTTTTCTCCCTTCTTGACCTCAGCGCTCCACCTTGAAGGATGCCCCAATTCTAAAATGCATCTCCAGGAGCGAGGATGCTTTGAAATGCCGACTGAGAGGCAATGATGTCTCATTGGTTAAAGGCCTGTTGCCTCACCTCCTCTCGCCTCTTTCTCACCTCCTCCGCTATTATCCCCTGTGGCTTGGATTAAGATGCGAGGAGAGGAGGTGAGGAAAGTAATCAAGGATGTACAAAGGCCTTCAGTGACTCACCCAAAGTGACGACCATGACAGGGATGTTGAGCCTCTGTCTGGTGCTCTGAGACAAACGCAGGAAGCCGTACTCCAGAGAATACTCCACAATGTACTCCTCCTGAGGCCACACTGAGAAAACAACAAGAACATGACTCCTTTTCAGACAACTCTTCAGACACCAACAGACATGACTCTACAGTATCTGAGGAGGTGTATCTTCTATAATGAACTCTTTAGATATCAACAGACATGACTCTACAGTATCTGAGGAGGTGTATCTTCTATAATGAACTCTTCACTCACCAACAGACATGACTCTACAGTATCTGAGGAGGTTTATCTTCTATAATGAACTCTTCACTCACCAACAGACATGACTCTACAGTATCTGAGGAGGTTTATCTTCTAAAATGAACTATTTAGATATCAACAGACATGACTCTACAGTATCTGAGGAGGTTTATCTTCTATAATGAACTCTTCACTCACCAACAGACATGACTCTACAGTATCTGAGGAGGTTTATCTTCTAAAATGAACTCTTTAGATATCAACAGACATGACTCTACAGTATCTGAGGAGGTGTATCTTCTATAATGAACTCTTTAGATATCAACAGACATGACTACAGTATCTGAGGAGGTTTATCTTCTATAATGAACTCTTTAGATATCAACAGACATGACTCTACAGTATCTGAGGAGGTTTATCTTCTATAATGAACTCTTTAGATATCAACAGACATGACTACAGTATCTGAGGAGGTTTATCTTCTATAATGAACTCTTTAGATATCAACAGACATGACTACAGTATCTGAGGAGGTTTATCTTCTATAATGAACTATTTAGATATCAACAGACATGACTCTACAGTATCTGAGGAGGTTTATCTTCTATAATGAACTCTTTAGATATCAACAGACATGACTCTACAGTATCTGAGGAGGTGTATCTTCTATAATGAACTCTTTAGATATCAACAGACATGACTCTACAGTATCTGAGGAGGTGTATCTTCTATAATGAACTATTTAGATATCAACAGACATGACTCTACAGTATCTGAGGAGGTTTATCTTCTATAATGAACTCTTTAGATATCAACAGACATGACTCTACAGTATCTGAGGAGGTTTATCTTCTATAATGAACTCTTTAGATATCAACAGACATGACTCTACAGTATCTGAGGAGGTGTATCTTCTATAATGAACTCTTTAGATATCAACAGACATGACTCTACAGTATCTGAGGAGGTGTATCTTCTATAATGAACTCTTTAGATATCAACAGACATGACTCTACAGTATCTGAGGAGGTTTATCTTCGATAATGAACTCTTTAGATATCAACAGACATGACTCTACAGTATCTGAGGAGGTTTATCTTCTATAATGAACTCTTTAGATATCAACAGACATGACTCTACAGTATCTGAGGAGGTTTATCTTCTATAATGAACTCTTTAGATATCAACAGACATGACTCTACAGTATCTGAGGAGGTTTATCTTCTATAATGAACTCTTCACTCACCAACAGACATGACTCTACAGTATCTGAGGAGGTTTATCTTCGATAATGAACTCTTTAGATATCAACAGACATGACTCTACAGTATCTGAGGAGGTTTATCTTCTATAATGAACTCTTTAGATATCAACAGACATGACTCTACAGTATCTGAGGAGGTTTATCTTCTATAATGAACTCTTTAGATATCAACAGACATGACTCTACAGTATCTGAGGAGGTTTATCTTCTATAATGAACTCTTCACTAACCAACAGACATGACTCTACAGTATCTGAGGAGGTGTATCTTCTATAATGAACTCTTTAGATATCAACAGACATGACTCTACAGTATCTGAGGAGGTGTATCTTCTATAATGAACTCTTTAGATATCAACAGACATGACTCTACAGTATCTGAGGAGGTTTATCTTCTATAATGAACTCTTTAGATATCAACAGACATGACTCTACAGTATCTGAGGAGGTTTATCTTCTATAATGAACTCTTTAGATATCAACAGACATGACTCTACAGTATCTGAGGAGGTGTATCTTCTATAATGAACTCTTTAGATATCAACAGACATGACTCTACAGTATCTGAGGAGGTGTATCTTCTATAATGAACTCTTTAGATATCAACAGACATGACTCTACAGTATCTGAGGAGGTGTATCTTCTATAATGAACTCTTTAGATATCAACAGACATGACTCTACAGTATCTGAGGAGGTTTATCTTCTATAATGAACTCTTTAGATATCAACAGACATGACTCTACAGTATCTGAGGAGGTTTATCTTCTATAATGAACTCTTTAGATATCAACAGACATGACTCTACAGTATCTGAGGAGGTGTATCTTCTATAATGAACTCTTCACTCACCAACAGACATAACTCTACAGTATCTGAGGAGGTGTATCTTCTATAATGAACTCTTCACTCACCAACAGACATGACTCTACAGTATCTGAGGAGGTTTATCTTCTATAATGAACTCTTTAGATATCAACAGACATGACTCTACAGTATCTGAGGAGGTTTATCTTCTATAATGAACTCTTTAGATATCAACAGACATGACTCTACAGTATCTGAGGAGGTGTATCTTCTATAATGAACTCTTCACTCACCAACAGACATGACTCTACAGTATCTGAGGAGGTGTATCTTCTATAATGAACTCTTTAGATATCAACAGACATGACTCTACAGTATCTGAGGAGGTGTATCTTCTATAATGAACTCTTCACTCACCAACAGACATGACTCTACAGTATCTGAGGAGGTTTATCTTCTATGAACTCTTTCTCTTGTTCTGGTTTACAATCATTGAGACGGCTACCACCTGCTGGGGTCAAGTAGAATCTCGGCTGTTTACAGGTGGAGGAGGAGAAGGAGGTAGGAGGAGAGGTGGAGAAGGGAGGAGGAGAGAGAGGTCGAAGAAGGAGGAGGAAAGAGGAGGAGAGAGGAAAAGGAGGAGGGTTTACCTGCTCTGGTCATCATCTCCAGCTCAGACACTGAATCCTTCAGCGGCTGCATACCTTTAGTGGTCTGGCTGAAGGAGATGTCCTGGCTGTCGTTCACTCCTCCTGCGCCTCCTCCCGCTCCTCTTCCAACACCTCCTCCAATCAGAGACGGCTTCAGACGAGGCTCAATGTCCAGCTCAAACTGCAGCAGAAAAGAGAGTTGAACTAATCCGAGTCCATAGTCGATCCATGTTCTATACAGATCACCCTCACAGTTTGCACGCATGTGAACAGATGAATTACACTGTTTAACCATCATAGTGTTATTGGACGATATTCAGTAAAAACGCAGGATTAGATCAGTATTGAAGCTTTCTAGTTGCCCGATTGTTAGTAATACATTATTGTGAACAACAGATCAGAGTTGAAATCGGCAGAGGGAGAGCTAGTCACGTTAGCAGCCCTGGAGCTAACAGGGTCCATTCTGCCATTGTTTCCAACAAGTTGATGCTGTACAGATTGACGGCCCGGAGTCATTTTTTGATATGGTGTTATACAAATAAAGTTATATTAAACTAAATTGAATTATGATTCATGCTCTATTCCAGAGGTAGCCAACACCAGCGTTTCTGAGACTGGAGTGAGACAAGGAGAAAAGGTGATGTTGTGATCTTCGCAATAAAACATCTTTGATGTGACGTTTCGAGTATTGGCCAATCAGCGTCTTCATTGGGGGGTTAGGGTCAGCTTGATTGACAGCCATCTGCAACATCTATTGCTGTAATGTTGCAGATGCAGTTGTAATGTAAAAACGATACGATTTTGCACATTTTTAATATCGATACTTCATTAAAATAGCGTGCGATCAGAGCCTTGTCATACAGACAGTGAAGGAAAGCCCACTGACACAGACAGTGATGGAAAGCCCACTGACATACAGACAGTGATGGAAAGCCCACTGACACACAGACAGTGAAGGAAAGCCCACTGACACACAGACAGTGAAGGAAAGCCCACTGACACACAGACAGTGAAGGAAAGCCCACTGACACACAGACAGTGAAGGAAAGCCCACTGACATACAGACAGTGATGGAAAGCCCACTGACACAGAGACAGTGAAGGAAAGCCCACTGACACACAGACAGTGAATGAAAGCCCACTGACACAGACAGTGAAGGAAAGCCCACTGACATACAGACAGTGATGGAAAGCCCACTGACATACAGACAGTGAATGAAAGCCCACTGACACACAGACAGTGAAGGAAAGCCCACTGACACACAGACAGTGAAGGAAAGCCCACTGACACACAGACAGTGAATGAAAGCCCACTGACACAGACAGTGAAGGAAAGCCCACTGACACAGACAGTGAATGAAAGCCCACTGACACACAGACAGTGAATGAAAGCCCACTGACACAGACAGTGAAGGAAAGCCCACTGACACAGACAGTGAATGAAAGCCCACTGACACAGACAGTGAATGAAAGCCCACTGACACAGACAGTGAAGGAAAGCCCACTGACACACAGACAGTGAAGGAAAGCCCACTGACATACAGACAGTGAAGGAAAGCCCACTGACATACAGACAGTGAAGGAAAGCCCACTGACATAGACAGTGAAGGAAAGCCCACTGACATACAGACAGTGAATGAAAGCCCACTGACACACAGACAGTGAAGGAAAGCCCACTGACACACAGACAGTGAAGGAAAGCCCACTGACATACAGACAGTGAAGGAAAGCCCACTGACATACAGACAGTGAATGAAAGCCCACTGACACACAGACAGTAAAGGAAAGCCCACTGACACACAGACAGTGAAGGAAAGCCCACTGACACAAAGACAGTGAAGGAAGGCCCACTGACGTACAGACAGTAAAGGAAAGCCCACTGACATACAGACAGTGAAGGAAAGCCCACTGACAGTCAGTGAAGGAAAGCCCACTGACACACAGACAGTGAAGGAAAGCCCACTGACATACAGACACTGAAGGAAAGCCCACTGACACACAGACAGTGAAGGAAAGCCCACTGACATACAGACAGAGAAGGAAAGCCCACTGACATACAGACAGTGAAGGAAAGCCCACTGACACACAGACAGTGAAGGAAAGCCCACTGACATACAGACAGTGAAGGAAAGCCCACTGACACACAGACAGAGAAGGAAAGCCCACTGACACACAGACAGTGAAGGAAAGCCCACTGACACACAGACAGTGAAGGAAAGCCCACTGACGTACAGACAGTAAAGGAAAGCCCACTGACACACAGACAGAGAAGGAAAGCCCACTGACGTACAGACAGTAAAGGAAAGCCCACTGACACACAGACAGAGAAGGAAAGCCCACTGACACACAGACAGTGAAGGAAAGCCCACTGACACACAGACAGTGAAGGAAAGCCCACTGACACACAGACAGTGAAGGAAAGCCCACTGACACACAGACAGAGAAGGAAAGCCCACTGACATACAGACAGAGAAGGAAAGCCCACTGACACACAGACAGTGAAGGAAAGCCCACTGACACACAGACAGTGAAGGAAAGCCCACTGACATACAGACAGTGAAGGAAAGCCCACTGACACACAGACAGTGAAGGAAAGCCCACTGACACACAGACAGAGAAGGAAAGCCCACTGACACACAGACAGTGAAGGAAAGCCCACTGACATACAGACAGTGAAGGAAAGCCCACTGACACACAGACAGAGAAGGAAAGCCCACTGACACACAGACAGTGAAGGAAAGCCCACTGACACACAGACAGTGAAGGAAAGCCCACTGACACACAGACAGAGAAGGAAAGCCCACTGACACACAGACAGTGAAGGAAAGCCCACTGACACACAGACAGTGAAGGAAAGCCCACTGACACACAGACAGTGAAGGAAAGCCCACTGACACACAGACAGTGAAGGAAAGCCCACTGACACACAGACAGAGAAGGAAAGCCCACTGACACACAGACAGTGAAGGAAAGCCCACTGACATACAGACAGTGAAGGAAAGCCCACTGACACACAGACAGAGAAGGAAAGCCCACTGACACACAGACAGAGAAGGAAAGCCCACTGACACACAGACAGTGAAGGAAAGCCCACTGACAAACAGACAGTGAAGGAAAGCCCACTGACACACAGACAGTGAAGGAAAGCCCACTGACATGACAGTGAAGGAAAGCCCACTGACACACAGACAGTGAAGGAAAGCCCACTGACACACAGACAGAGAAGGAAAGCCCACTGACACACAGACAGTGAAGGAAAGCCCACTGACATACAGACAGTGAAGGAAAGCCCACTGACACACAGACAGTGAAGGAAAGCCCACTGACATACAGACAGTGAAGGAAAGCCCACTGACACACAGACAGAGAAGGAAAGCCCACTGACACACAGACAGTGAATGAAAGCCCACTGACACACAGACAGTGAAGGAAAGCCCACTGACATACAGACAGTGAAGGAAAGCCCACTGACACACAGACAGAGAAGGAAAGCCCACTGACACACAGACAGTGAAGGAAAGCCCACTGACACACAGACAGTGAAGGAAAGCCCACTGACACACAGACAGTGAAGGAAAGCCCACTGACACACAGACAGTGAAGGAAAGCCCACTGACATACAGACAGCTAAACTTGTTTCAAAGCCACTCAGACCAAGGGACAAAGCTGTGGAAAACAGGTTTTGTGACTTTGAGCCATGCGTGTCACTCGTTTCAAATCCTTTCTTCAAGTGGACATGACGTGCATTGCTGAGCAACTGAGTGCTGTTCAACTTGGATGCTGGACAGGTGGAGGTGGAAATCATAACGTTGCAAAATGACCTCCACCCCAAAACCCATCAGTCTGCACCAAACCTTTGGTGCCTTGTGGACACAGAAAAGTAGACGAGTGTATGCACAGCAGCTATGAACGTTGCCTTGTTGGCTCAACCCATCTCTGTGAATCAGCCTTTTCCAACATGAACTTCATCAACAAACAGAACACGTTGCCTTACTGATGCACATCTACAAGACTCAGAGTTGCAGTGTCAAATTATACTCCAGATTACAGTACATTGGTGAACAGTATGCAATGCCAGGCTTCCCACTAACAGACATTTACAGACAAAGAAAAAGAAAACACCGTGACAACATTAACACAAACGTGTTAAAAAGAAAGATGCTGCAAATTTGGTGATTAGTGCTAATGTTATATGATTCATTTAAAAAGTTATTTAAAAAAAAAAAATCTTACACAACTGATGACTTGCAGTCAGAGATTTAAATAGTGGTTAGATATGACGGTTAATGATTTCCTAAAAATGTGTACAAGAATTCTGTGATTTTGAACAAAATGCTACAAAACTATCAAATATATTTACAAAAATACATACGTGATACCTCTGACTTTCAAATGTTGAAGCAGATTAACAGAAATAAATGTTGCATGTTTAAATATATCTGTGTTTCCTACCATCTATTGTGAGTAATAATTAACATTGATATGTGATCAGACACTTCACATATATTATTATTATTATTAAAAGGTGATCTGTGCAAATTTGTTATTCAGGAAGTTTATATCAAACAAGTAGCCCTTCGTATTATTTTGTACCCTTGAAGTAGCTCTCAGTTTCAAAAAGGTTGGTGACCCCTGCGTCTATTCAGTAAAAATGAGGATTGGGTGAAGGTAAAATACAATGTTATCATGGTGCGTTTAAATGTAATCTTCTAATTTTTGGAGGCAAAAAGCATTATTTTGATTGTTGTATACCAGCTGCTGTAACAAATCAAAACATATCCCTGATATGGCAGTAAGAAGACGTGGGCATCTATACTCCCCTCCCTCATTTCCACCCAATCTGATGAACTCCTGCTGACTCCTATTGGCTGTGGAGGGAACTGAACCTCTGACGACTCCGCTCACCTGCACGGAGCTGTTGTCAAACATCTCCAGGGTCATCTCATCCTCGTCTTCTTCTTCCTCCTGCAGAGCTGCTAGGCTGAGCCCCACCACTCCTCTCGGTGCTCCACCCCCCTCCTCAGCCTCCAGCTCCTCCTGGAGGCCCGTGGAGTCATAGTACTGCAGAAAGACGGGGGCTCGGCTGGAGTTCCTCTGGATCTCCACCCGCAGGATGCCGTCACGAGGCCAGCGCTCCCTCACCACCTCCAGACAGTTGATGGGCGAGCGAGAGAAGGCGATGTGAATGTAGGCGAGGATGAAGAGGACGAAGAGCGCCTGAACAGGAGCACAGAGGAGTTGATGCCATCAACGTTTCATAGACAATGCTTCCACTGACATGTCACTTTATACTTTAGATACAATGTATACCCTTTCATTTGAATTCTATTTGTACATTTCCTTCTTAAAATCATTTCCTTTATTATTTAAATTCTTAAATGTAATATGTCCTGGCCTGCTATTGTATTGTATACATGTAAACATGTTTGCTGTTGCTTCACGTTGGGGATGAATAAAGTAACATCTTATCTTATGCTTACTAATATTCAGTGGAACTCATTTAACTTGCATACGTCTAAAATTACAAAACAAAAACATTTTCATCCATCCATCCATCCATTTTCAATACCGCTTATCCTCATTAGGGGGCGCTGGAGCCTATCCCAGCTGACATAGGGCGAAGGCAGGGGACACCCTGGACAGGCCGTCAGTCCATCGAGGGCACATGTAGGGACATACAACCATTCACTCTCACATTCACACCTATGGGACATTTAGAGATCAATTAACCTGCAGCATGTCTTTGGACTGTGGGAGGATGTTCATCAAAACTGGTATTGATGCCTTTACTTTTGACTATTTAAAGTATTCATATGATGTGCGCATACATAACACAAGTCGGCTGAAGTCAGTTTGATCATTATAATTATTATTAACTCAAACATTGTGAAAGTTTGCATATCTCCTCTACCACAACGGCTATTTGAATACTTTCTGTGTTAGAATAAAGAAAACACAGATTAGACGTGTATACAGCTGTATATGTGTTACTGGTTCAAAGAAAAAAATAAAAAGGATGAATATCTCTTTAAAATGACGCAGTTGAAAGCACAATATGTTAACAGTCTTTCTGCAAAGTTTGACTTTGATAAAGTGAAGTTGAAAATGTTTAGAAGTGATTTGTGGGATATTGATATTTTCTCATGTAACACGCTATTTAGTTCACTTTTATATCATTAATGGTGTTCAATACATCCACATACAGCAGTAACATACACTAAATAAACCAAAATAATGCTTTTGTGCTCTCAAATCATCATAAAATATTTTAGAATGAGACATATTTCTCCATAACTATTATTATTATTATTATTATTATTATCTCTGCCTTACATTGTCCGATTTCAGTCTAACAACACTTGTTTTATTAATGGGAGCTATCTACAGCAATCCAAATGAAATTGACACACTTTTAGCCAACCAAAATCATCTATACTCCACATTTTGTGAGGCATATGATTCAATTAGCGGAGACTCAAACCGACCAGGACACTTCCGTTAGCTGCACAGCAAGCCGGGGTTCATTTAGAAGTCAAGATGGTGTCTGTGGATTTTACGGAGCTGCAGATGTTCATCAAAATGTGAGTCATATCTCTGTACAGTCGCTGGAAAAAATTGTTTGGCAGTGTGGTTGATATTTTGCTGATGCTTTGTCTGAGAAGAAATTGGAAATTAGAATCTGAATCCGTAAATTGAGAGCTTTACGGAGACGTCCGGCCTTCAGGTGTAGCATAAAGCTAGCAGACCATAGTTCATATATCCATACTCATTCTTATGGTTATGTTAATCTTTGTTGAGTTGTGTTTAGAGCATGTACAAATGGATTACTTGGTTTTATAGCCCAAGCTTTAGATTAGAAAACTTTAACTCATTTGCCACCAAACATTCGTGCAGACAAAAATAGACAGTCCACAGAACACAACAGACAAGTAACAGACTACAAGGAACAAACAAAACCAGAAAATGCCCCATAAAACATGCATCAGAAAGATGCTAAGTCTAAATCTAAAAACACCTAAAAGGTGTTCATTAAAAAAATCTAACTGCTGCCGGAACAAAGGACCTTCTGAGTGGTTCAGTGGAACACTGAGGCCTCCTGAGTCTCAGTGAAAGACCTTCTGAGTGGTTCAGTGGAACACTGAGGCCTCCTGAGTCTCAGTGAAAGACCTTCTGAGTGGTTCAGTAGAACACTGAGGCCTCCTGAGTCTCAGTGAAAGACCTTCTGAGAGGTTCAGTGGAACACTGAGGCCTCCTGAGTCTCAGTGAAAGACCTTCTGAGAGGTTCAGTGGAACACTGAGGCCTCCTGAGTCTCAGTGAAAGACCTTCTGAGAGGTTCAGTGGAACACTGAGGCCTCCTGAGTCTCAGTGAAAGACCTTCTGAGTGGTTCAGTAGAACACTGAGGCCTCCTGAGTCTCAGTGAAAGACCTTCTGAGTGGTTCAGTAGAACACTGAGGCCTCCTGAGTCTCAGTGAAAGACCTTCTGAGTCCATTAAAAACACAGTGTAGTGGATGGCCTTCAAAAGAAACAATCGTTTTTAACTTGGCCCTTGTCCTCTTTGTATAGTGACCTCTAGTGAGTCCGGGGGAAGGCCAATCACTGAGCCAGCCTTTCTGATCATCTTATTGATCCTGTTTTTATCATCAGTAATGCCCCCCCCCCCCCCCCCCCCCCCAGCAGAGCACAGCATAGAAGAGGACACTTGCTAAGGATCTCTGACAAAGTCACCAGTTATATTAATTACTGTGTCCAGACTATCATTCCCTGTAAAAAAATAAAAACGTTTCCTAATAATAAACCTTGGGTGACAAGGGAGGTTAAAGCTGCTATTAATAAAAAGAAAACTGCTTTTCTCAGCGGCAATAAAGACAGGATTAAAACTGGGCTGTACAAAATAAACTGAATTGAAAACTGAACTCGACTCCACATCATCAGATCCATTCCAGATTTCACATGTGTGATGAGACTCCAGGCCTGAAGACATGTGCAGTCTAAATTGTAATTATAGTCGTAGCGCCACCTACTGGTAATAGGAAGTAAAATGTTCTATACTTTGGCTTGCTTCTCTTAGTAGTTAAATCAGATCAACATCAAATTTGTTCCACACAAACATAAGACTTTCATGATGCCAGCACACAAAGCATTTTATGTTTTGTGTTACACTGTTACTGTGGCAACCCATTTTTCACAGTAAACAACAAAGGGGCTTTGGAGGGACTAAACATGCTCGAATTGTAACTTAACTTAGCACACACATGTAAAAAGTCTCTTGGAACCATGCTCTACACGGTACCGGCCATTTTGATTTTATTTTTCTGTTCATTTCTTCATGCCTTAATCTTGCGAATTCCTCCTTGGTAAATCATCGGACAGAATTCAAATTTAGTCAGTACAATCTAAAAACCTGAGTAATTAAAACGTAGCAAAATCTGGTTGTTTCGTGAAAGGCCGTTACCGTGGCGACACACTCTGTCATGAAGACAAAGCAGTTTTTGGGGGCTAGATTTGCTCAAAACACATCCAAACTTAGCACACACATTATGTCCTGTCCTAAATGTAGTTGTATGATATGATTTTCATTAATTAATTAATTAAACACAAAATGTCAAAAAATCTTCGACAAAGCAGCCCTCACAGTAGGTTTGACATTGAAATACAAAATGTGGGAGGCTTATGTAACACATGTTAGCTTAAAAATAACTCTTGGGACCATGCTCTAAACTGTACCAAAAGCCAACCATTTTGAGTTTTGTGTGATTTTTCCGGTCATTTTTGTGTATTTCTTGCCACTATACGTTACTGAACTCCTGATGAAGGGAAATTATCGGATCCCCTTCAAATGTATTATGGTGATGCATGTCGTCTCGGGCCATACATCGGATACAGCAAGTGGTGGACTGTTTGCAAAGTATAATTCTATCATCGCTCCGTGCAGGAACAGACGTCTAACTCACTGACGGTCGCAGACATTCTCGGCCACTTTTCACACTTTGTGTTATATATTCAACTCTATATAAGAGACTTTTCACACCTTGTGTTATATATTCAACTCTATATAAGAGACTTTTCACACTTTGTGTTATATATTCAACTCTATATAAGAGACTTTTCACACCTTGTGTTATATATTCAACTCTATATAAGAGACTTTTCACACCTTGTGTTATATATTCAACTCTATATAAGAGACTTTTCACACCTTATGTTATATATTCAACTCTATATAAGAGACTTTTCACACCTTGTGTTATATAATCAACTCTATATAAGAGACTTTTCACACCTTGTGTTATATATTCAACTCTATATAAGAGACTTTTCACACTTTATGTTATATATTTAACTCTATATAAGAGACTTTTCACACTTTATGTTATATATTTAACTCTATATAAGAGACTTTTCACACCTTGTGTTATATATTCAACTCTATATAAGAGACTTTTCACACCTTATGTTATATATTCAACTCTATATAAGAGACTTTTCACACCTTATGTTATATATTCAACTCTATATAAGATACTTTTCACACCTTGTGTTATATAATCAACTCTATATAAGAGACTTTTCACACTTTGTGTTATATATTCAACTCTATATAAGAGACTTTTCACACCTTGTGTTATATATTCAACTCTATATAAGAGACTTTTCACACCTTATGTTATATATTCAACTCTATATAAGAGACTTTTCACACCTTATGTTATATATTCAACTCTATATAAGAGACTTTTCACACCTTATGTTATATATTCAACTCTATATAAGAGACTTTTCACACCTTATGTTATATATTCAACTCTATATAAGAGACTTTTCACACCTTGTGTTATATAATCAACTCTATATAAGAGACTTTTCACACTTTGTGTTATATATTCAACTCTATATAAGAGACTTTTCACACCTTGTGTTATATAATCAACTCTATATAAGAGACTTTTCACACTTTGTGTTATATATTCAACTATATATAAGAGACTTTTCACACCTTATGTTATATATTCAACTCTATATAAGAGACTTTTCACACCTTATGTTATATATTTAACTCTATATAAAAGACTTTACACACCTTGAGTAGTACGAAGAACTCAAAGACTCTCCTGAAGGATGGAGGGAACAGTCGGGCGTATGTGACGGCCATTTTGAAGAAGAGGGCGTGGAACAGTCGGTCACGGACATTGATGAGGGGGTTCTGGTTGATGTTGGGGTTTCGAATCCTGTTGGGTCCAATGTTGTTGTTGTTCAGAGGGACGTTGTTGTTGTTTGCCTGGTTCTCAGACATGATCTCTATCTCTGGATTCAGCTCACTGCACAAACTAACAGCTGATTCTAGGTCAGCATGGCTGCAGGCAGGTGTCCTCAGAGTAAAGGTACAACTATGATGTCAGATCAGGCGAAAAAGGTCTCCAAGCTGAGTGCTGATACACTCCACTTCTTTAAAAAGATGCCACTGAAAACAAATCAACGAAGACTTTGATTATCAAATTGAAAGTTTACGATATTCACCAAGTTATGAACAAAAATATTTTATCAATAATGACAGAGCCCTTATAATGTCACAATGCAGTAGAATACAGTAAAGAACCCCAGTAAAGTTCAGTAAAGAAAGGTAGTTGAGTTCAGTAAAGAAAGGCAGTAAAGTTCAGTTAAGAAATGTAGTAAAGAAAGGCAGTAGAGTTCAGTAAAGAAAGGTAGTAAAGTAAAAAAAACAGTAGAGTTCAGTAAAGAAAGGTATTAAAGTAAAAAAAACAGTAGAGTTCAGTAAAGAAAGGTAGTAAAGTTTTTAAAAAACAGTAGAGTTCAGTAAAGAAAGGTAGTAAAGTTTTTAAAAAACAGTAGAGTTCAGTAAAGAAAGGTAGTAAAGTTTAAAAAAACAGAGTTCAGTAAAGAAAGGTAGTAAAGTTTAAAAAAACAGAGTTCAGTAAAGAAAGGCAGTAAAACATTTTTTTTAAACAATAAAGAAAGGTTCGGAAAAAAACCCTGAAAGTTCAGTAAAGAAAGGTACTGAAGAAAAGAAAGGTAGTCTAGTTAAGCAACGAGGTAGTTTTACACCAAGCAACAAGGTAGTTTTACACCAAGTAACGAGGTAGTTTTACACCAAGCAACGAGGTAGTTTTACACCAAGCAACGAGGTAGTTTTACACCAAGCAACGAGGTAGTTTTACACCAAGCAACGAGGTAGTTTTACACCAAGTAACGAGGTAGTTTTACACCAAGCAACGAGGTAGTTTTACACCAAGCAACGAGGTAGTTTTACACCAAGCAACGAGGTAGTTTTACACCAAGCAACGAGGTAGTTTTACACCAAGCAACGAGGTAGTTTTACACCAAGCAACGAGGTAGTTTTACACCAAGCAACGAGGTAGTTTTACACCAAGTAACGAGGTAGTTTTACACCAAGTAACGAGGTAGTTTTACACCAAGTAACGAGGTAGTTTTACACCAAGCAACGAGGTAGTTTTACACCAAGTAACAAGGTAGTTTTACACCAAGTAACGAGGTAGTTTTACACCAAGCAACAAGCCGACACACAGCCCCACACACACACATTGTTGTTGTGGAAGTTCCTCAACAAAAGAGAAAACAACATGAAACTCACGACTGCGAGCCCCTTATTATATTTATTATACTGCCCTTCATGCTGCTCAGAGGAATCACAGGCAGTCTGCTTAGTTTTGGAAAGCACTACAAACCTCTATTGGTTTGAAGGTACTGCGTTCAAAATGTCTGACCAGTCACACTTTGACTGAGCCAGCAGCCGCAACAACTACAAATATGATATCAGAGAAGCTTGTGGATTTTAAATCTTTAATCCAAACACAAAGATGCACCCATAGGTCGGTCTGCAAACGACCACCAGACACAGACTGGCCATATATACACACACACACACACACACACGCGCACACACATATACACATACATAGATAGTGGTTAAAACTTAACAAGAACATTTGATGATTTTTTTATGTGCCAGGAAACTAAGTCTAGTTTTGAACTGATGGTCGTAAAACAATTCAAGAATGTAAATTAAACTTTGATTAGTGGACACTATTAAGCAGATTAATTAATACATTAGTAGATCAGTAGATAATATTCCCACCAAAAATGTATCAATTAGTCTATTGACAGAAAACGTTGATAATCAGACCTCCTCCCCCTCCAAGCCCAACCCGTTGCCTCAGGTCCGCCGATAAACAACAGATTTGTTATTATCTGGTTCCAGTTTCTAAAATATGAATTAAAGCTGAAACTAATGATTATTTTCATTATTGATTAATCCACCGGTAAATCAATCCATAAAGTGTATTCGTTAGTCAATTTATTTTTATTTAGACACGTTTCAAAAGATAAATAACTGAACTGTTGAATCAACAAAATAACTTTCAATTGACGAATCGATCGATCGATATCGATCAGTCCTAATGTAGTTTATGACAGTGATGGACATGAGACCACAGAGTATCAATACTGAATAGTGTGTGTGTGTGTGTGTGCGTGCGTGTATGTGCACGTGTGCGTGTGTGTGCGTGTGTGTACGTGTGTATGCGCGTGTGCATGTATGTGCGTGTATGTATGAGCATGTGTGTATGCGCGTGTGCATGTGTGCATGTATGTGCATGTATGTGCATGTATGTATGTGCACGTGTGTATGTGTGTGTATGTGCGTGCGTGTACGTGTGTATGCGCGTGTGCATGTGTGCATGTATGTGCATGTATGTATGTGCACGTGTGTATGTGTGTGTATGTGCGTGCGTGCGTGCGTGTACGTGTGTATGCGCGTGTGCATGTGTGTGCATGTATGTGCATGTGTGTGTGTGCGTGTGTGCGTACTGCACGTAGTTGTGAGGCCTGCTGCCTCCTCAGGTAAACATCCCGCCCCTAACTCTGTATATCTCGAACATGAAGCTGCATAATTACCTGCGCTCAGCTGCTCCGCGGAGAGTCCGTTAGCGTGAACGTTAACGGGAACATTAACCGGAACATGAACATGAACCATGTCTCCGGTGTTCTCATCAGAACACAACAGATTCCCGTTAACGCGCTCCAGAGGAAGCTAAAGCTAAATGAGCTAGCAGGACCCGGAACCCTTTAAACCAGGACCCGGAACCCCCTAACCCAGGACCCAGGACCCCCTAACCCAACCCAGGACCCGGACCCTGTAGAGTCATTTCAGTTTACTCTAAACCCGTTCGGTGGTTTCCCTTTGAGCTAACAGGAGCTAACAGGAGACCAGAGATTCGGCAGCCTGACGAGACAACCACCTGACCGGAAATACGGGTCCTACGGGGCGGAGCCTAACCCCGAGTTTTATCTGCCAGGTGCAAAACTCATAACCCACCACAGTCAATGTATCCGACCCACATAGAGCCACATAGGTCCACATGCAGTCTATGTATCCGACCCACATAGAGCCACATACGGTCTATGTATCAGACCCACATAGAGCCACATAGGTCCACATACGGTCTATGTATCAGACCCACATATACCCACATACGGTCTATGTATCAGACCCACATAGAGCCACATAGGTCCACATACGGTCTATGTATCCGACCCACATAGAGCCACATAGGTCCACATGCAGTCTATGTATCCGACCCACATAGAGCCACATACGGTCTATGTATCAGACCCACATAGAGCCACATAGGTCCACATACGGTCTATGTATCAGACCCACATACACCCACATACGGTCTATGTATCCGACCCACATACACCCACATACGGTCTATGTATCCGACCCACATAGAGCCACATACGGTCTATGTATCCGACCCACATAGAGCCACATAGGTCCACATACGGTCTATGTATCCGACCCACATAGAGCCACATAGGTCCACATGCAGTCTATGTATCCGACCCACATACACCCACATACGGTCTATGTATCCGACCCACATACACCCACATACGGTCTATGTATCCGACCCACATATACCCACATACGGTCTATGTATCCGACCCACATAGAGCCACATAGGTCCACATGCAGTCTATGTATCCGACCCACATAGAGCCACATACGGTCTATGTATCAGACCCACATAGAGCCACATAGGTCCACATACGGTCTATGTATCAGACCCACATATACCCACATACGGTCTATGTATCAGACCCACATAGAGCCACATAGGTCCACATACGGTCTATGTATCCAACCCACATAGAGCCACATAGGTCCACATACGGTCTATGTATCCGACCCACATAGAGCCACATAGGTCCACATGCAGTCTATGTATCCGACCCACATACACCCACATACGGTCTATGTATCCGACCCACATACACCCACATACGGTCTATGTATCCGACCCACATAGAGCCACATACGGTCTATGTATCCGACCCACATAGAGCCACATAGGTCCACATACGGTCTATGTATCCGACCCACATAGAGCCACATAGGTCCACATGCAGTCTATGTATCCGACCCACATACACCCACATACGGTCTATGTATCCGACCCACATACACCCACATATGGTCTATGTATCCGACCCACATACACCCACATACGGTCTATGTATCCGACCCACATAGAGCCACATAGGTCCACATACGGTCTATGTATCCGACCCACATAGAGCCACATAGGTCCACATACGGTCTATGTATCCGACCCACATACACCCACATACAGTCTATGTATCAGACCCACATATACCCACATACGGTCTATGTATCCGACCCACATAGAGCCACATAGGTCCACATACGGTCTATGTATCCGACCCACATAGAGCCACATAGGTCCACATGCAGTCTATGTATCCGACCCACATACACCCACATACGGTCTATGTATCCGACCCACATACACCCACATACGGTCTATGTATCCGACCCACATAGAGCCACATACGGTCTATGTATCCGACCCACATAGAGCCACATAGGTCCACATACGGTCTATGTATCCGACCCACATATACCCACATATGGTCTATGTATCAGACCCACATATACCCACATACGGTCTATGTATCAGACCCACATACACCCACATACGGTCTATGTATCCAACCCACATAGAGCCACATAGGTCCACATGCAGTCTATGTATCCGACCCACATAGAGCCACATAGGTCCACATGCAGTCTATGTATCCGACCCACATAGAGCCACATAGGTCCACATACGGTCTATGTATCCGACCCACATACACCCACATACGGTCTATGTATCAGACCCACATATACCCACATACGGTCTATGTATCAGACCCACATACACCCATATACGGTCTATGTATCAGACCCACATACACCCACATACGGTCTATGTATCAGACCCACATATACCCACATACGGTCTATGTATCAGACCCACATAGATCCACATGCGGTCTATGTATCAGACCCACATAGAGCCACATAGGTCCACATGCCGTCTATGTATCCAACCCACATATACCCACATACGGTCTATGTATCAGACCCACATATACCCACATACGGTCTATGTATCAGACCCACATATACCCACATACGGTCTATGTATCAGACCCACATAGATCCACATACAGTCTATGTATCAGACCCACATAGAGCCACATAGGTCCACATGCGGTCTATGTATCCGACCCACATATATCCGCATACGGTCTATGTATCAGACCCACATAGATCCACATGCGGTCTATGTATCAGACCCACATGAACCCACATCCAGACCATGTATCAGACCCACATAGACCCACATACGGTCCATGTATCAGACCCACATAGACCCATATGTGGTCTATGTATCAGACCAACATAGGGTCCAATTATCATACCCACATAGACCCATATCAACCCACATAAGGGTCCATGTATCCATTTGTCTATGTACCAGACCCATATACGGCCCATATATCAGAGTAAGTGGATCTAAGCACTGTACCCAGGAAATATCCCTAACAATCTATTCAAAATAGACCAATCTTCATTGACAGTCAGGGGGCGACTCCTCTGGTTGTATAGAAGTCTATGCTTCATGTGTTAAAGCTGCATTCTCTCTCCTGACCACCAGGGGGTGACTCCTCTGGTTGTATAGAAGTCTATGCTTCATGTGTTAAAGCTGCATTCTCTCTCTACTGACCACCAGGGGGCGACTCCTCTGGTTGTATAGAAGTCTATGCTTCATGTGTTAAAGCTGCATTCTCTCTCTACTGACCACCAGGGGGCGACTCCTCTGGTTGTATAGAAGTCTATGCTTCATGTGTTAAAGCTGCATTCTCTCTCTACTGACCACCAGGGGGCGACTCCTCTGGTTGTATAGAAGTCTATGACAAAAAGTACTCTCGGCCTCATCCGGAGACTAATGAATAAACATTCTGCTTTGAAACAAATAAAATACACTTTCACTTTTTAATTTACATCAACGTGTTAGTAATATTTCATATGACAACATGTCAACTTTTATGATAAATATTTGTTTTGGCACTTTCATAACGTGTAATGTTAGAACAATAAGATTAAAAAAACATTTTTATGATACAACATGATACTGATCAATGTTCATATTCTGGCTGCTGCGATAACAAATGAACTAAAATATGTTATCTATATATAGATTCATTTATTTGATGACCCTGGCAGACCTCGCTCAGGGCCAATAATTCTCCTGTGACAGTAGAGAAGGCTGCCCCGCTGCCGCCATGTTAGAAAAACACCGTTTACAATCCAACAAAGAAGAGTCAAACACTAAGTAGAACATATTTAACAACAAGTCAAACACGTGTTCACCGTTTTAATCGAGAGTTATAGTTTCTACTTTATTGTTGAAATATATATATATTATATAATATCCTACAGACAGGCTTCTGCAGCGACACCCTATGAACTGCGGGGTCTTGGTACTTTGAGTGAGTAACAGGAGGAAGGTTTGTTTGTTACAACAGCGACCATTATATTTAATGCCAAAGACTCTTCTATCATTGTCTTATTTTTAAGAAGTTTTGTTTTGTTTGAAGCCAAAACCAAGTCAGGTAAGCTAACGTTAGCATATAGCTGCTAGCTACATAGACACAGCGCGAGACCCGGTTCCTCAAAAACCCGGTTTTAAATGAGACCCGGTTCTTCAAAGACCCGGTTTAAATGAGACCCGGTTCCTCAAAGACCCGTTTTAAATGAGACCCGGTTCCTCAAAGACCCGTTTTAAATGAGACCCGGTTTAAATGAGACCCGGTTCCTCAAAGACCCGTTTTAAATGAGACCCGGTTTAAATGAGACCCGGTTCCTCAAAGACCCGTTTTAAATGAGACCCGGTTTAAATGAGACCCGTTTTAAAGGAGACCCGGTTCCTCAAAGACCCGTTTTAAATGAGACCTGGTTCCTCAAAGACCCGTTTTAAATGAGACCCGGTTCCTCAAAGACCCGTTTTAAATAAGGGTAAAATTTTACATTACATGTCATTTAGCTGACGCTTTTATCCAAAGCGACTTACAATCATGTTACATTCATACACTATAGAACAGCTACAGGGAACAATGCAGGGTTAAGTGTGTTGCTCAAGGACACATCGACTAGGGCGGGGATTGAACCACTAACCCCCTGGTTGAAAGACGGACCTGCTAACCACTGACCCACAGTACTTCTAAATTCTCTTCTTAAGGAGACTACTTGCAGTTTACAGACCTCGTTCAGATTTATATATTTATTTATATATGTGTGTGTGTGTAAATATATATTTATTTATGTGTATCTGCATTGTGTTCTTTTGATGTCTGAAACACTTTGCTGCTCGTTTATGATTTTGACGATATACAGATAAAGGTAATTTGATTTCGTATTTTAAATAGAGAACCCAAATGTTACTTGTTGTTCTCCAATGTGACCACCTGTCTGCCTGTGTCTTTAGGTGAGGTCTTCTTCTGTGGTTAAAACATGGAGTTGGCGTACATGTGCGAGTGGGAGAAGCGTCCAAAGAGCACTCACTGTCCCTCTATCCCTCTGGTCTGCTCCTGGTCCTGCAGGAACCTGGTGGCCTTCAGCACCGACCTGAAGGGCGAGGACGACGACAAAGGTAACACCTGCAGCACAGACGCAACTACAACACACCTGCAGCACAGATGTACCTGCAACACACCTGCAGCACAGACGCAACTACAACACACCTGCAGCACAGACGCAACTACAACACACCTGCAGCACAGATGTACCTGCAACACACCTGCAGCACAGAAGCACCTACAACACACCTGCAGCACAGACACATCTACAACACACCTGCAGCACAGACGTACCTGCAACACACCTGCAGCACAGATGTACCTGCAACACACCTGCAGCACAGAAGCACCTACAACACACCTGCATCACAAACGTACCTGCAACACACCTGCAGCACAGAAGCACCTACAACACACCTGCATCACAAACGTACCTGCAACACACCTGCAGCACAGAAGCACCTACAACACACCTGCATCACAAACGTACCTACAACACACCTGCAGCACAGAAGCAACTACAACACACCTACAACACACCTGCAACACAAACGCACCTACAACACACCTGCAGCACAAACGCACCTACAACACACCTGCAGCACAGACGTACCTACAACACACCTGCATCACAAACGCACCTACAACACACCTGCATCACAAACGCACCTACAACACACCTGCATCATGTAAGATTCGTGTTCAAAGCTCCGGGTCCCGTGGCCGCAGGAAATTCAGGATTCGAGTTAAAGTTTAACAATATTTAATGGCAAAGATAATACTCATGTAGCGTTCACGATCGTGGGGCCAGAAAGGAGGAACTCTCCACAGACGGAGTGCAGCTCCCAAGGAGCCACAGACCGGGGCTGTCTCGAGTCTCCAGACCAGTAGAACCATGTCCCCAGAACAAATGCTCGGCTATTAGTATGGTCATGCAAATCCATTTTAACTATTGTCTAAACAATAAAACATTCATTCATTCTCATGCATCATACAGTTAATCATTACATTTGTCATTAAAACAGAATAATAAAACAGTGATCCTCTCTTATGCTTCATAATACATTCCTCCAGAATATTCCAAATTAATTATCATATCTTTCTTTATGTATTAATTTAAAACATAAACTTCTTTTATCTACATGTGCAAATATATATAAAATCCACCACAACCTAACAGTCCCTCCTTTTATACTATTCCATAGTATAAACAACTTGTATTGGATTTTATTTCACCGCACTGTAAACATCACTGTAATACAATCTTTATTATCAATACCTGTGGAAGAAAAAACAATATCACTCCCTCCTTTTGACCCTGCTCTGCAAAGTAACTAAAGTCTAGGAGTGTTGTGATCAGATATGTGTCTATCTGTGCATATGTCTATGTGCATCTTCTTTCTCTGCACTCTCATCTTCTTGATGGTCTCCTTTCTCTGCATGCTCATCTCCTCCATGGTCTCCTCCTCTGCATTCCTCCATTCCTCGATTTCCTCGAGTAAAAGGAAAACAGCAAGTTCAAACACTATATTTATTTTATTGTCATCATACTTCCGTGATTTTTTAATTTGAATCAATGTGTTAAAGGTGCACGATACTCCTCTGTTGGCAGCACATCTGTTGGTGAGGTCCATCACAGCAGGCAGCCAGGTACACGATGAAGGTCGACGATGGAGAGTGTAGCTGTGGGAGAGAATTAAAACACACAGAGCAGCTTTCTGCGCCGGCTCTAACTAAAGTTGGATATCTGAAATATATTTGGAAATAATTTCCATATTTCCCGAACCAATTCTCCAACATGTCTGAGAAGTAGTCATTCTATTTCTATGTTTTCTTTTAATCTTCTCAAAAATTATCTCAAAAATTATTTCTTAAGGAACTGAATTATCCAGGTTCGGACTAGCAATCTCAAACTAAATTATCAAGGATCAGATTAGCAATCTCGAACCAAATTATCAAGGATCAGATTAGCAATCTCGAACTCTGTGTGAGGAACAGCTTCTCAACCGTGGGAGGAATCAACTATTAAATGCGCTTCTGTTGTCCAACGGAGTCTTAATTACTCGTCCAATCCCATCTATTTTAAATTATTTATCTCTTAATTTATTTATCTCTGCGGATTATATTATATGTAATTGAACAACTCTATGTTCTTTTAACTATTTCAAATCCTGCTAGGATCTGATTGCGAGCTGGTATTCGTCTGGCTCTCCTCTCTTGCTCGAACACCTACTGAAAGAGAAAATGAAATCTCTCATTTCTTCTCCAAAATATTTGCAGCTAGGTATTTTGTGCCATGACATATTTCAGCTATCTTTGACATAATCGTCCGATTAGCTCTCTCGACTATACCCTGTGATTGTGGGTGATAGACTGCTCCGTGTGCATGTGTAATTCCTAGGTGTCTTTCCACCTCTTGTAAGTGTTTGTTTGCAAAGTGTGTGCCGTGGTCAGACCCTATTCTCCTTGGAACTTCATATCTCGTGATGAGTTCCTTCTTCGGCCATTTTAAGACTGTCTTTGAGTCTTCTTTCTTGCAGGGGATCGCTTCCACCCATCTGGTGTATCTGTCGATCATCACGAGTAGGTATCTGAAACCTCTCTTCCTGTTTTCTGCACCCATATCGGTGTAGTCGATGCATATTTCTTTGAATGGAGCATCTGGCACTAGGAACTCTCCTTGGGGACATCTGTATGGTCTTTTCATACCAAAATCATTGCAGGTGGGACATTCATGGTGATGAGTTTCACCATCTCAGTCATATAGGATGCCACCAGAGGATGGAAACTTCCTCCTCTGTTCTTTTGGGATTCACGTGAGAGGGACCATGTGCCTGTCTGATGAGACCTTGACACATCCTTGCAGGTGCCACTATGTCCATCATGTGATCTCCAGAGTCCTTTCTTTTGGACGGCTCCATTGTGTCCCACTGATTCTGCTCTGCTCTGCTTCTTTCTGCATGAGCTTGATGTCTTCTATTCCGAGTTTTGGGAGTTCCGGTGCGGCTATGTCTGTCCTTTGTTTCACATAGCCTGCTGCCTTCTTTGCTGCGAGGTCAGCGGCTTTGTTGCCTTCTGCCACTTTTGTCTTTGTGGTCTGGTGTCCTTTACACTTCATCACTGCTACGTGTCGTGGTAGCAGGATGGCTCTCAGTAATTGCTTCAATTGACTTTTGTGCTTTTGTCAATGCCACTACTTCTGCTAGCTGTGCAGATGCTGGCTGTGCGATGATTTCCGCAGAAATGGTTGAATGTCTTTTCTCTTGTTGCTGCACGACTGAGTATGCGGCAATATTTCCATCTTCACATTAAGTCCATCGGCCATGTCGTTTGGCTCGTATGAGACTGTGATATTTAGCTGTTGTAAGACTTTTGAAATCTTATCTTGTCATCGAGAATGCACTTGAGGTCAACTTAGGCAAGAACTCCATGTTCTGTGTTGACCTTGAGCTCAAGACACATCACAACATGAGCAGTTTTCTCAATTGCTCTTTTCAGGACTGCCAAGTGTCTTGTGCAACCTGTTTTGACCTTTTTCGATGTGGTCTAACTTCGAGCTGTCGTACATCAGGTCTCTCTCCTCCCTCCTTTTTCTGAAACAAAACAGCGGACACTATCCCGCTTGATTCAGAAACATCAAGATGGAAGGGCCTGTTGTGGTCAGGTGTAGACAGCTTTGAGGCTTAGCCAACTTCTTGTTTGGTCTTTGCGAATGCCTCTTCTGCATCATTTGTCCATGTGAGCAGAGCTTCCATGTTTCGGCTTCCTGCTGCAGTTATGTCTCTGAATGGCTGTGTGAGAGACGTGAAGTCAGGAACGTAGTGTCGACTGTAGCCTGTTAGGCCCAGGAATGACAGCATCTCTTGTACTGTCTTTGGTTTAGCTGCACTCAAAATGTCCGACCTCTGTCCCGCAGACAGAGCGCACGAGTCTCCTGAGATCAGTTGTCCCAGGAATGACACTGCATTTTTGCAATCTGAGTCTTTGAGCGCTTCACCTCATAACCTGCTTTGGTTAACAGCATTAGAAGGTCTTTCGTCACTCTAAGACAAATTTCTGCAGTTGGTGCAGCTTAACAGCAGATCATCCATGTACTCTACAAGTACTGTGTATTCCGGTAATATGAAGTCTTTGAGGTCTTGCTTCAGGGCTGCATTAAACAAACCCGGGCTATCTCTGTAGCCTTGTGGCATTACGGGTTTGGCACTTGAATGTTCTGTGCAATTGTGGCTTTGTTGATGGTTCTTAGGTCATGAACCATTCTCCAGCCTCTGTTACCGGATTTTTGTCTGGTAATATCTATGTATTCCAGTTGGACTCTGCGTCGATGAGTATGGCTGCTTCATATTGTCTCTCGAATGCCATCTCTTTGTTCTTGTTGCAGCGGATATTGATAGCGCCAGACCGTGTCTTGATCTGGTTTCAAAGTCATTACCACGTTATGTTGAGTGGTGTGGCCAACATCATAGTCTCCTCTTGACCATATTTGTGGTGGCACTTCTTCCAACATTTCATCAGTGGAGGGATGGTTCGAGTGTTCCCTTCCATGATTTCTGTCAAGGTCAAGATGTCGGAGTTGTCCCTTGGAATACGAGTGTTGCTGTATCCTCCAATAATCACCATTGGGGGTGTGGGACAGATATGGGGATTTGGTTGGAATCCACCTGTCTTTTGAGACTCTCCATCATGGGGCCAATATGTCTTGCTTCATGACCTGCTCTGATCAGTAGTGTGATGTGAGGGGCAGAGTCAGGTCGCAGTGCATACCAGTCTCTTTGGTCTGCAGATAGTAAACATTCAGCTGCAACTCCTTCTTTTCCTACAATTATGGCTTCTGTTCTGATGACTTCAGCTTCACCCTCCTTTTCTTCTTAGGCGGCGGCGTAGTTGTAGGTGCAACGGTAGGGATCTTCTGGCATGACATATGGATGTTGTGTCATAATCCATGGCATCTATGGCACAGGTGATGATAGGTTCTCGCCCATTTGGAACCATTATTCACTGCGCCGGGCCCTCTGGGCCTCTTCATAGAAGATCCACATAATCTTCATCCTGCACTATTCTTGCAGGCATCTGGTTCTGGTTTGGAATGTGTCGTCCAAATCCTCCTCTTTGTGGGCTTCCTCTGCCTCTAGCTGCATCAGGGCGACTGTAACATTCCTCAGCCCTGTGCCCAAGTCTGTCACAGATACGACAAGGTTCTCGCCACCTGTCTCTTCTGGATCCTCTGGACTTGTCTCTGTCTTTCTCCTCTTCTTTATATTGGTCCAGGGCTTTGCCCACTGCTTCCTGGATCTGGACGACGAGGTTGCTAACAGCAGCCATCTGCTTTCGCGCTTGTGGGCCGTGCTTAGCAGCCTCTGTGTCCTCTTTTGCTATCTGTAGCTTCAGGAGTCTCATTGACAGCTCATCTTTGGTTGCCTTTTCTTCTTCATCATCCTCGTGGTGCTGAGTGATGTGGTGTGTGATGTGTTTCTTCCACACTTCAAAGGTGTCATTCTTTATGCCCACCGTATGTTGCTCACGACTCAACTTGTCCGGGAGACCTGCTATTACAGCAGCCTTCCACATGTTCAGGTATGTCAGGTTCCTGTCATGTCTGGTGCCTGTAGCTGATTCCCAGGCGTCAGCTGCTTTCTTCAGGTACACCATGGCTTCTTCATCTGACTTTAGCTTGATGCTGGCTAGGTTGGCCATGTCGGGAGTATCTCTGGGATTATATGGCTTGTATTGAGGTGTGCCATTGCTCAATGTCATGATAGGTGCCTGAATCTGGCATTTCCCTCTTCTTCTTCACAGCACACTGGGCTTGTTGCTGCCACTGACATCTGACTGTCGTGGTGGAGGCTTGTAGCTTATGCCTTCCTTTGCTCTCCTCGGGAGGTGTTGTCGTGATCCCTGGAGGCTGTCTCCTCCTCTGCTGTCTTGGAGGCTGTCTCCTCCTCTGCGCCAGTTGCATAGCACAGTTAATTGACCGGAAAGGTCAAGCAGGGCTCCTCTTCTTGTGAGATGGGGGTGGAGGGGGGTGGGGTCTTGATTTGGCTCCTCTTCTCGCTGAGGTGTCGCAGTTAGCCATGCGATTAGAATGGAGGCTCAGAGCTGGAGGTGGGGGCTCTGAGCTGGAGGTGGGGTGCCACCAGGACGCAGTCCATATGCGTCCATCGCCTGTTGTTTGGTTAGGGATGGCGTTAATGAGCGAGGGAGTGGTATCTGGGTGGGACCTATCTCCTATTTGTATCTATTGGGACGCTCTGAATTGGGGAGGTCATGACTTGGCGCCTCTCCTAGGCTTCCTTTGAGCCTTTCTTAATGGTAATGTGATGGACTGACGTTGTCTTTACCCTGTTCTGACAGCTCTGCATGTGACAGTTCACCTTCCTCTGCCTTTCTTTCCCTCTCTTTCTTCCACCATAATTCTCTTCTCATTAGGTCCCTGTCTTCCTCCTCTCTTTGCTGACTTTGTCTAGCATCCCTTTCTCTGCCCTTTTCTCGGCCAGCTAATGCCCTCTGCAGCTGTGCGACCTTGTTCATCAGGTCTGCGACTGTTCTGCTTTCTGTGGAGTCAAACTCTACACTGCCTCCTAATAGTCTCTCTACTGGGGCCATGGTGTGTGGAGCTTCTCTTTTAAGTGGGCTGTGGGCGTACGGGGGAGGGTATTAACATATGATGGGATAGATGGAAGGGGTGGGAACTGGGGCTGATGGCAGAAGTACAGGGGCTGTCTCCATCGACAGCTCTTTATTCCTGTTTGTTTCTTCTTTGGGTTCTTTCGGGGTGTTGCTTCTTCCTGGCACCTCCGAGCAGTGTTGTCTTCATTCACTGCTATGCCATGTCGTGGCAGTCTTGCCTACACAATGGCTTCATTGGTTCTGGTGACGTCTGCTGATCGGGACGTGAACCAATTTTCCTTTCTGTTTGTCTTTCAGCTTGAGCACTCTCATCAGAGTAACTTCTGGTCTTCTGTGGGCCCCTCCAGGGTTGTTACGTCAAGTAAACCCTCGGTATGACATTGCTGAACATATTTCCTCAGCTTCTTATTCAGTCTTTTGGCTTGAACTATCAGGTTCATAGCAGCATAGAGGATGTCTCCAATCCAAGCGACCTGAGTCTTGATTGAAGTTGGCTCGACATTTTCCGAGAATGGGTACTGACTGGCTTTATATAAGGAAATGTAAATGTAGAAGGAAAAATAAAATTTCAGATTAAAATTTATCCAAAAAATTAAAAATTAATTTTTTTGAATAAATTAAAAAATAAAATATTTTCACACTATGTATCTAACGTGCAAGTGTGATGCGATTGGGAAAAATCTTCAAGTTAGGAAGGGAAAAAAGTTATACACTGCAATTGGACAATAATAGGTTAGAGGGAATAAGGTTATACACTGCAATTAGGACAATGTAAATTTAGACAAAAATGGGAAAAATGTGTTACTTTATGCAAATGGAACAACGATTACGTACAGTCCACACAGCCAAGCACAAAGCACATGATACAGCCTTCAGCTGTCAAAAATGGGAAAAACTTGTTATTTTATGCTAATGAATCACTAGGGGCCCAATCAGTATAAGTGGGACTCTGTCCAACACTTTATACAGGCTTCTCCTGTGTACTTTTAATAAGCAAATTATTTAACAGGGGCCCATTGGTATAAACGGAACTCTGTTCTACGCTTATACAGGCTTCTCCTGCGTTTCAACCAAATCAATGGGAAAAAAACGTTATTTTAAGCAATTTTTTAACAATTACTTTTAACCGCCCAGCATAAACAAGCAAATGATATGATCACAAAAACTGCCAATTATGAGAAAAGCAAACGATAAAACAATTACCTTTAATCAAAGAATCGTCAATAATGAAAAACAAATGGCATGAGAACCAAAACCGCCAATTATGAGAAAAGCAAACGATAAAACAATTACTTTTAATCAAAACCGGTAATAATGAGAAATCAAACAATAAGTCTTAATCAAAATCCGACAATCATGAGTAAAGCAAATAATAAATCAATTACTTTTATTCAAAAAACTGGCAATAACGAGAAAATCAATTGCTGTAATAAACTGGCAATACTTAAATCAAAAAGAATAATGCATCAGTGGTTTACCACTGTCCTTTCACTATTCAACACGATGGTGCCAATAAGGTTAATCCCTAGGGCACTCCATGGGGGGTGGGGGGGGTTCAACCACTAGGTGTCAAACCTGATGGTGAATGGCTTTCACTGGCAAAGACGTGTATTCTAAACACTTGTGACCCACATGTGGTCTTGCAGGGGGAAAAAAAATGGTTATTTTATAACCCTTTGTCTGTGTCCTCTGATCTCCTTTTTCCTCTCTTCTCTCAAAAAGGTTTAACTACTTATTCATCAGGGGCTCAAAATGGTATAAGTGGGATTCTATTCTACCCTTATCCTGTCTTCCCTGTGCTTGTCTCTTCTAATTATGGAATATATATATATTTACAGTATTTACAACAATAGCACGCTGTACTGCATAGAAAACTGTCCCAAACGGTCCCAAGGTAGGTGGGGCTCTTGCTCTCTTCACTCTACAGACCTGTTTGTAACAACTGGTTTATCACGGTAACTTATTTATCTTATTTCTTACAATAGCCCATATCAATTCTTGCGCCAGTCTTCGCTGGGGGACTTGAACCCTCCACGCTGCTAATCAGTCGCGTCGCGGAACGATTTATCTATTGTGGACTACTGGACGTTAAATTCAATGTGCGTCCCTAAAGAGTCTAAGGCGGAAATGTTTGTAGCGGACAATAGATTATGGCGAATAGCTTCTACGTAACGCTCACTAACTCCTCACTGTGGGGAGTTTAAATAAATAAACTCCGGCAGGCCGTTCTCACGGACTTCAACTCTTTAGGAACAATGCGGCACTATCTTCGCGTAACCAGTCTCGTTCAATATGCTCGTGCGACTTACAACAGAAATACACACATTTAACAGTACCACACAACACAAAACAAACATAAAAACACTAAATGAGGATCATCTTCACCACGGACCTAGCTTAGTCCTTATTCTATGTCGTGTTTTCACGCTAAATGTTTTAGCCTGGTCCAACAAGCTCCGCACCAATCCACACGCTAAAGTGTCTATATTAAGCTATGCAGGATTCGATGAAACAGGTTCCAAGCTTACCGATAATGAGTTGGCCATCGTGTGGAAAGGCGTGGATCTAGCGGGCCCAGTTCCTCAGCCACGAGGCCACAGCAGCTCACGTCGGTGGTCACCAAATTGTAAGATTCGTGTTCAAAGCTCCGGGTCCCGTGGCCGCAGGAAATTCAGGATTCGAGTTAAAGTTTAACAATATTTAATGGCAAAGATAATACTCATGTAGCGTTCACGATCGTGGGGCCAGAAAGGAGGAACTCTCCACAGACGGAGTGCAGCTCCCAAGGAGCCACAGACCGGGGCTGTCTCGAGTCTCCAGACCAGTAGAACCATGTCCCCAGAACAAATGCTCGGCTATTAGTATGGTCATGCAAATGAATTCACACCTAAAGGTTAGTTCCATTGGTCAGTTCAAAGGATGCCGCAGTTCTACTCGCTACGCCAATTAGTAAACAGGCGAGGTCAAAGCTCACTCTTCCGGTCAAGGACAGGAAGTTCCCCTTCACAATAAAACCCTATTATCCTGCCTTCCGAATAAAAGCAACACATTAGGTTTCAATCGGCATCCATTTTAACTATTGTCTAAACAATAAAACATTCATTCATTCTCATGCATCATACAGTTAATCATTACATTTGTCATTAAAACAGAATAATAAAACAGTGATCCTCTCTTATGTTTCACAATACATTCCTCCAGAATATTCCAAATTAATTATCATATCTTTCTTTATGTATTAATTTAAAACATAAACTTCTTTTATCTACATGTGCAAATATATATAAAATCCACCACAACCTAACAATCACAAACACACCTACAACACACCTGCAGCACAGACGTACCTACAACACACCTGCAGCACAGACGTACCTACAACACACCTGCATCACAAACGCACCTACAACACACCTGCATCACAAACGCACCTACAACACACCTGCAGCACAGACGTACCTACAACACACCTGCATCACAAATGCACCTACAACACACCTGCAGCACAGACGTACCTACAACACACCTGCATCACAAATGCACCTACAACACACCTGCATCACAAACGCACCTACAACACACCTGCAGCACAGACGCACCTACAGCACACCTGCAGCACAGACGCACCTACAACACACCTGTATCACAGACGTACCTGCAACACACCTGCAGCACAGACGTACCTACAACACACCTGCATCACAGAAGCACTTACAACACACCTGCAGCACAGACACATCTATGACACATCTGCAGCACAGACGTAAATACAACACATCTACAACACACCTGCAGCCCAGACACACCTACAACACACCTGCAGCCCAGACACACCTACAACACACCTGCAGCACAGACACACCTACAACACACCTGCATCACAGACACATCTACAACACACCTGCAGCACAGATGTACCTACAACACACCTGCAGCACAGACACATCTACAACACACCTGCAGCACAGATGTACCTGCAACACACCTGCAGCACAGACACATCTACAACACACCTGCAGCACAGACACATCTACAACACACCTGCAGCACAGACGCACCTGCAGCACAGACGCACCTACAACACACCTGCAGCACAAACGCACCTACAACACACCTGCATCACAAACGCACCTACAACACACCTGCAGCACAAACGCACCTACAACACACCTGCAGCACAAACGCACCTACAACACACCTGCAGCACAGACGCACCTACAACACACCTGCAGCACAGACACACCTACAACACACCTGCAGCACAGACGCACCTACAACACACCTGCAGCACAAACGCACCTACAACACACCTGCAGCACAAACGCACCTACAACACACCTGCAGCACAGACGCACCTACAACACACCTGCAGCACAGACACACCTACAACACACCTGCAGCACAGACGCACCTACAACACACCTGCAGCACAAACGCACCTACAACACACCTGCAGCACAAACGCACCTACAACACACCTGCATCACAAACGCACCTACAACACACCTGCATCACAAACGCACCTGCAACACACCTGCATCACAGACGTACCTGCAACACACCTGCAGCACAGACGTACCTGAAACACACCTGCATCACAGACGCACCTACAACACACCTGCAGCACAGAAGCACTTACAACACACCTGCAGCACAGACACATCTATGACACATCTGCAACACAGACGTAAATACAACACACCTGCAGCCCAGACACACCTACAACACACCTGCAGCCCAGACACACCTACAACACACCTGCAGCACAGACGTACCTGCAACACACCTGCAGCACAGACGTACCTACAACACACCTGCATCACAGACGTACCTGCAACACACCTGCAGCACAGACGTACCTGAAACACACCTGCATCACAGATGTACCTACAACACACCTGCATCACAGATGTACCTACAACACACCTGCAGCCCAGACACACCTACAACACACCTGCAGCACAGACGTACCTGCAACACACTGCAGCACACACACATCTACAACACACCTGCAGCACAGACACATCTACAACACACCTGCAGCACAGACACAACTACAACACACCTGCAGCACAGACACATCTACAACACACCTGCAGCACAGACACATCTACAACACACCTGCAGCACAGACACATCTACAACACACCTGCAGCACAGACACATCTACAACACACCTGCAGCACAGACACATCTACAACACACCTGCAGCACAGGCACAACTACAACACACCTGCAGCACAGACACATCTACAACACATCTGCAGCACAGACACAACTACAACACACCTGCAGCACAGATGTAGCTGCAACACACCTGCATCAGACACAACTACAACACACCTGCAGCACAGACACATCTACAACACACCTGCAGCACAGACACAACTACAACACACCTGCAGCACAGATGTACCTGCAACACACCTGCAGCACAGACACATCTACAACACACCTGCAGCACAGACACAACTACAACACACCTGCAGCACAGATGTAGCTGCAACACACCTGCAGCACAGACACAACTACAACACACCTGCAGCACAGACACATCTACAACACACCTGCAGCACAGACACAACTACAACACACCTGCAGCACAGATGTAGCTGCAACACACGTCTTACGACACACCTAGAACACCTAAACCAACAGAAAGTCAGCTGACCGGATTAATACAACAACTGTGTGTGTGTGTATTTGTGTGTGTGTTCCCCAGATGTTAGTCACATGATCCACATCATCGACACTGAGCACCCTTGGGATGTTTACTCCATCAGCTCTGGCCACACTGAGGTCATTTCCTGTCTGGAATGGGATCAATCAGGTAAGGTTTAACCTCATGAGTGTTTATTGATCTGTTTATTGATATTGATCTGTTTAGTGTGTTTATTGATCTATTTGTGTGTTGAGGCTCAAGACTGCTGTCTGCAGATGGTGACGGGCAGATTAAGTGTTGGTCTATGTCGGATCACCTGGTAAACAGCTGGGAGAGCGTCCTCTCCAGCTCTCTGGACGGAGATCCTATCGTGGCTCTGAGCTGGCTGCACAACGGAGTGAAGCTGGCTCTCCACGTCGAGATGGTAACACAGAACATCTTCAAAAACCTTTATTGTAGTCCCTCAATCAGCTTCATCAGGGCATTGTCAGGCCCCATGGAGGGGGACAACAGACTGAACCCCAAATTGTTCCTGTGGTGTATGAATGTTAGTCCTGATGGGCAGGTGGCACCTTGCATGATAGCTCCTCCCGTCACGATAGCTCCTCCCATCACCGTGGCCCCTCCCATCAGTGTGTGAATGGGTGTGAATGATGACATGAAGTGTTAAAGCGCTTTACCAGTACAGTCCATTCACCTTTGTACAATAAGGGCTTATGGTTTTGTGGTCCCTGGATTGCCGTTTCTTCCCTGTATTCCATTACACATCCATAATATTAATCACATGTTCCTTGTTTCCTGTGGGTTCAGTCGGGTTCTACAAACTTCGGTGAGAAGTTTTCCAGGGTGAAGTTCTCTCCGTCCCTGACTCTGTTTGGTGGGAAGCCGATGGAGGGCTGGCTGGCGGTGACCGTCAGTGGGTTGGTTACCGTGTCGTTGTTGAAGCCGGGCGGCGCTCTGCTGACGGCCAGCGAGAGTCTTTGCCGGCTGAGGGGACGGGTGGCGTTAGCCGACATCGCCTTTACCGGAGGAGGGAACATTGTGGTGGCGGCAACCGACGGAAGCAGCTCGTCCCCTGTCCAGTTCTACAAGGTCAGAACCTCATTATCTTGGTGTTATCTGACCACCGCGGACTCCAGGAACAATAACCACGTTCTCTGTGTTCAGGTGGTCGTGAGCGTCGTGAGTGAGAAGTGCCGCATCGACACCGAACTGTTGCCCTCGCTGTTCCTACGGTGCACCACCGACTCTCTGAGGAGGGAGAAGTACCCAGCAGTCACCCACCTCAAGTTCCTCACCAGAGAGAACTCTGAACAGGTAACAGGGAGAACCACATGACAACAGGTAACAGGGAGAACCAGAGAGAACTCTGAACAGGTAACAGGGAGAACCACATGACAACAGGGAGAACCAGAGAGAACTCTGAACAGGTAACGGGGAGAACCACATGACAACAGGTAACAGGGAGAACCAGAGAGAACTGAACAGGTAACAGGGAGAACCAGAGAGAACTCTGAACAGGTAACAGGGAGAACCAGAGAGAACTCTGAACAGGTAACAGGGAGAACCACATGACAACAGGTAACAGGGAGAACCAGAGAGAACTCTGAACAGGTAACAGGGAGAACCACATGACAACAGGTAACAGGGAGAACCACATGACAACAGGTAACAGGGAGAACCAGAGAGAACTCTCCACAGGTAACGGGGAGAACCACATGACAACAGGTAACAGGGAGAACCAGAGAGAACTGAACAGGTAACAGGGAGAACCAGAGAGAACTCTGAACAGGTAACAGGGAGAACCAGAGAGAACTCTGAACAGGTAACAGGGAGAACCACATGACAACAGGTAACAGGGAGAACCAGAGAGAACTCTGAACAGGTAACAGGGAGAACCACATGACAACAGGGAGAACCAGAGAGAACTCTGAACAGGTAACGGGGAGAACCACATGACAACAGGTAACAGGGAGAACCAGAGAGAACTGAACAGGTAACAGGGAGAACCAGAGAGAACTCTGAACAGGTAACAGGGAGAACCAGAGAGAACTCTGAACAGGTAACAGGGAGAACCACATGACAACAGGTAACAGGGAGAACCAGAGAGAACTCTGAACAGGTAACAGGGAGAACCACATGACAACAGGTAACAGGGAGAACCACATGACAACAGGTAACAGGGAGAACCAGAGAGAACTGAACAGTTAACAGGGAGAACCAGAGAGAACTCTGAACAGGTAACAGGGAGAACCACATGACAACAGGTAACAGGGAGAACCAGAGAGAACTCTGAACAGGTAACAGGGAGAACCACATGACAACAGGTAACAGGGAGAACCACATGACAACAGGTAACGGAGAACCAGAGAGAACTCTGAACTTATAACAGGGAGAACCACATGACAACAGGTAACAGGGAGAACCAGAGAGAACTCTGAACAGGTAACAGGGAGAACCACATGACAATAGGTAACAGGGAGAACCAGAGAAAACTCTGAACAGGTAACAGGGAGAACCACATGACAACAGGTAACAGGGAGAACCAGAGACAACTCTGAACAGGTAACAGGGAGAACCAGAGAGAACTGAACAGGTAACGGGGAGAACCACATGACAACAGGTAACAGGGAGAACCAGAGAGAACTGAACAGGTAACAGGGAGAACCAGAGAGAACTCTGAACAGGTAACAGGGAGAACCACATGACAACAGGTAACAGGGAGAACCAGAGATAACTGAACAGGTAACAGGGAGAACCAGAGAGAACTCTGAACAGGTAACAGGGAGAACCACATGACAACAGGTAACAGGGAGAACCACAGAGAACTCTGAACAGGTAACAGGGAGAACCTGGGGAACCCGTAGAACCAGGTAGTAGAACAACACTATAGCGGCATTTCATCGGTGTGGTTCTTGTTAAGCCGCTAAAGAGCTGCAGACACATTGAGTTCCTTCCTTAAGCGAATAACATGAGATTGTATCCTTCTTTTCCTTTTGTCTTTATTTGATGTAGCAAAAAACGTTACTACATACACAAAATAACTCTCTTGATCATACGATCTGTTAAGGTAGAACAACTATGTGCTCTAGTGCCTAATGCAGCTCATTGCTTTGCACCTGCTGCTGTCATGACGTCATTAAATCTCCGTCCAGGGAGCACCTGTCATTAACATAAATTATTCCGTAATTCAGAAAGTAAATTATAAACTTTCCTGAAATTCTGATTTACCAAATAATACACGTGTGGCTCTTACGAACACATGTCAGGAGTTGTGATTTGACAGATCGGAGACCAGTAAAACATGAAGAATAGACCAGAGAGGAGAACCTGACAGAAAACGTGTGTGTGTTGCAGGTTCTGCTGTGTGCGTCCAATCAGAGTGGCAGTATCGTGGAGTGTTGGTCTCTGAGGAAGGAGGGACTTCCTGTCAACAACATCTTCCAGCACCGATCACCTGTTGGTAAGAGACCACACTGGTTCAACTGGGTCACGCTCAGTGCTGGATGTTTGACCTCTGACCTCCCTCCTGTGTCCAGTTGGGGAGAAGCAGCCCACCATCCTGAAATGGAGGATCTTGACGACCACCAACGATCTGGAGCGAGTGTCAGCCATCGCTCTGCCCAAACTACCCATCTCCATCTCCAACACGGACCTGAAGGTGGCGTCAGACACCAAGTTCTGCCCTGGACTCGGTGAGCGCTCGGCCTGTCCACCGGCTGTGAGAGTGTGTTGGCACCGGGACCTGGTCTAAGGATCTGTTTTCTCCTGTGCTGTCAGGTGTGGCTTTGGCCTTCCATGACGGCAGTATTCAGATCCTCCATCGTCTGTCCCTCCACATGATGGGAGTTTTCTACGGCTCCTCGTCCTCCTCGGGTCAGAGACCCGGAGACGAGTCCGCCATAAAACGCCAAAGAACCGGAGGCCCCGCCCTCCACTTCAAGGCCCTGCAGTTCTCATGGACCTCACTAGCACTGGCTGGAGTTGACAACCACGGGAAGGTGAGAACACACACCTGACCACTGGTGGTTAGAAGCCTGTGTGCATCTCTACGTGGGCTGATTAAGTTACAACTGTCATGGGAATTGCATCTTCTAGTCTTCAATAAGGTAATTACAAGTGTCCTCCTCAGCTCCACATGCTGCGAGTGTCGCCCTCTATGGGTCAGGTACTGGAGATGAACACGACACTGCGCCACCTGCTGTTCCTGTTGGAGTACTGCATGGTGACGGGCTACGACTGGTGGGACGTCCTGCTGCACGTACAGCCCACCATGGTCCACAACCTGGTGGAAAAGCTGCACGAGGAGTACATGAGGCAGAACCAGGCACTGCAGCAGGTCAGCAGGTTATCAGATCGGACCTCTATTCTGTTGAAGTGCATAGAACCGGTTCCACATTCAGTTCATCTTTACTTTCATTTGCTATTTAAAGACAAAAACAACTTCACGTCATGATTCTGGAACCAAACTCCACTTCCCATGATGCCTCAGTGTAGCTGTGTGATCTGTCTCAGGTTCTGGCCACGCGCATCGTGGCAGTAAAGGCGTCTCTCTGTAAACTCTCCACGGCAACAGCGGCTCGAGCCTGCGACTTCCACGCCAAACTGCTGCTGATCGCCATCAGCTCCACCTTGAAGTCTCTACTGAGGCCGCACGTCCTCAACACACCTGACAAGAGTCCAGGAGACCGGCTGACCGAGATCTGCGCCAAGAACATCGACACAGGTGAGATGTCAACACACTGGTGAGATACCTGAGGGACAGGTGAGATGTCAACACACTGGTGAGATATCTGAGGGACAGGTGAGATACCTGAGGGATAGGTGAGATATCAACACACTGGTGAGATACCTGAGGGACAGGTGAGATGTCAACACACTGGTGAGATACCTGAGGGACAGGTGAGACACCTGAGGAACAGGTGAGATATCAACACACTGGTGAGATACCTGAGGGACAGGTGAGACACCTGAGGAACAGGTGAGATATCAACACACAGGTGAGATATCAACACACAGGTGAGACACCTGAGGAACAGGTGAGATGTCAACACACTGGTGAGATATCTGAGGGACAGGTGAGACACCTGAGGAACAGGTGAGATGTCAACACACTGGTGAGATATCTGAGGGACATGTGAGATACCTGAGGGACAGGTGAGATATCAACACACTGGTGAGATATCAACACACAGGTGAGATATCAACACACAGGTGAGATATCAACACACTGGTGAGACACCTGAGGGACAGGTGAGATATCAACACACTGGTGAGACACCTGAGGGACAGGTGAGATATCTACACAGGTGAGGATGACCACTGATTGATCACTGTCTCCTCAGACATTGATAAGGTGATGATCAATCTGAAGACGGAGGAGTTTGTGTTGGACGGGCCCCCCCTTCAGTCCCTGCAGCAGCTCATCCAATGGGTGGGAGACTTTGTCCTCTACCTGCTGGCCAACTTGCCCAACCAGGTGAGCTAAGAAGAACATCGCTAACGGCAACAACGACTAACAGCTGATATTCCTTTATCGGGAACTTGAGGTGAATTATGAGGAAGAGGCCTTTCCCTCCTCGATACAAAACCAGAACCCAAGAAACCACAGACAAGACCAGAACCCAATAACATATACCTGACCTTGATGGACAAACCCACTAAAGTTAAAAGCCTGTGCTTGACCTCATGAGAAGGGTCAGACCACAGACCTGTTCATGGTGGTCTGTACTGTGGTCCCCATGAGAAAGCTAAGACCACAGACCTGTTCATGGTGGTCTGTACTGTGGTCCCCATGAGAAAGCTAAGACCACAGACCTGTTCATGGTGGTCTGTACTGTGGTCCCCATGAGAAAGCTAAGACTACAGACCTGTGGTGTGGTCCCCATGAGAACGGTCAGACTACAGACCTGTTCATAGTGGTCTGTACTGTGGTCCCCATGTCGATGTGGTCTCTGGTCCCACAGGGCTCCGTGGTCCGGCCCGGGTTCGGCTTCATGAGGGACGGGGCGTCTCTGGGGATGCTGAGGGAGATGCTGGTGATGATCCGGATCTGGGGCCTCCTGAAGCCGGGCTGCCTGCCCACCTTCACGGCCACGTCGGACAACCAGGACAGCATGCAGCTGCTGTTCAGGCTGCTCACCAAGCTGTGGCTCTGCTGTAAGGCCGATCACGTTATTGATCCACACCGATGGTATAGAGACACTACGATCACGTTATTGATCCACACCGATGGTATAGAGACACTACGATCACGTTATTGATCCACACCGATGGTATAGAGACACTACGATCACGTTATTGATCCACACCGATCACGTAGAGACACTACGATCACGTTATTGATCCACACCGATCACATAGAGACACTACGATCACGTTATTGATCCACACCGATGGTATAGAGACACTACGATCACGTTATTGATCCACACCGATCACATAGAGACACTACGATCACGTTATTGATCCACACCGATGGTATAGAGACACTACGATCACGTTATTGATCCACACCGATGGTATAGAGACACTACGATCACGTTATTGATCCACACCGATGGTATAGAGACACTACGATCACGTTATTGATCCACACCGATGGTATAGAGACACTACGATCACGTTATTGATCCACACCGATCACGTAGAGACACTACGATCACGTTATTGATCCACACCGATCACATAGAGACACTACGATCACGTTATTGATCCACACCGATGGTATAGAGACACTACGATCACGTTATTGATCCACACCGATCACGTAGAGACACTACGATCACGTTATTGATCCACACCGATCACATAGAGACACTACGATCACGTTATTGATCCACACCGATGGTATAGAGACACTACGATCACGTTATTGATCCACACCGATCACATAGAGACACTACGATCACGTTATTGATCCACACCGATGGTATAGAGACACTACGATCACGTTATTGATCCACACCGATGGTATAGAGACACTACGATCACGTTATTGATCCACACCGATGGTATAGAGACACTACGATCACGTTATTGATCCACACCGATGGTATAGAGACACTACGATCACGTTATTGATCCACACCGATCACGTAGAGACACTACGATCACGTTATTGATCCACACCGATCACATAGAGACACTACGATCACGTTATTGATCCACACCGATGGTATAGAGACACTACGATCACGTTATTGATCCACACCGATCACATAGAGACACTACGATCACGTTATTGATCCACACCGATGGTATAGAGACACTACGATCACGTTATTGATCCACACCGATGGTATAGAGACACTACGATCACGTTATTGATCCACACCGATCGTATAGAGACACTACGATCACGTTATTGATCCACACCGATGGTATAGAGACACTACGATCACGTTATTGATCCACACCGATCACGTAGAGACACTACGATCACGTTATTGATCCACACCGATCACATAGAGACACTACGATCACGTTATTGATCCACACCGATGGTATAGAGACACTACGATCACGTTATTGATCCACACCGATCACGTAGAGACACTACGATCACGTTATTGATCCACACCGATCACATAGAGACACTACGATCACGTTATTGATCCACACCGATGGTATAGAGACACTACGATCACGTTATTGATCCACACCGATCACATAGAGACACTACGATCACGTTATTGATCCACACCGATGGTATAGAGACACTACGATCACGTTATTGATCCACACCGATGGTATAGAGACACTACGATCACGTTATTGATCCACACCGATGGTATAGAGACACTACGATCACGTTATTGATCCACACCGATGGTATAGAGACACTACGATCACGTTATTGATCCACACCGATCACGTAGAGACACTACGATCACGTTATTGATCCACACCGATCACATAGAGACACTACGATCACGTTATTGATCCACACCGATGGTATAGAGACACTACGATCACGTTATTGATCCACACCGATCACATAGAGACACTACGATCACGTTATTGATCCACACCGATGGTATAGAGACACTACGATCACGTTATTGATCCACACCGATGGTATAGAGACACTACGATCACGTTATTGATCCACACCGATCACATAGAGACACTACGATCACGTTATTGATCCACACCGATCACATAGAGACACTACGATCACGTTATTGATCCACACCGATGGTATAGAGACACTACGATCACGTTATTGATCCACACCGATCACATAGAGACACTACGATCACGTTATTGATCCACACCGATGGTATAGAGACACTACGATCACGTTATTGATCCACACCGATGGTATAGAGACATTACGATCACATTATTGATCCACACCGATGGTATAGAGACATTACGATCACGTTATTGATCCACACCGATGGTATAGAGACACTACGATCACATTATTGATCCACACCGATGGTATAGAGACACTACGATCACGTTATTGATCCACACCGATGGTATAGAGACACTACGATCACGTTATTGATCCACACCGATGGTATAGAGACACTACGACCACGTTATTGATCCACACCGATCACATAGAGACACTACGATCACGTTATTGATCCACACCGATGGTATAGAGACACTACGATCACGTTATTGATCCACACCGATGGTATAGAGACACTACGATCACGTTATTGATCCACACCGATGGTATAGAGACATTACGATCACATTATTGATCCACACCGATGGTATAGAGACACTATGATCACGTTATTGATCCACACCGATGGTATAGAGACACTACGATCACGTTATTGATCCACACCGATGGTATAGAGACATTACGATCACATTATTGATCCACACCGATGGTATAGAGACACTACGATCACGTTATTGATCCACACCGATCACATAGAGACACTACGACCACGTTATTGATCCACACCGATCACATAGAGACACTACGATCACGTTATTGATCCACACCGATGGTATAGAGACACTACGATCACGTTATTGATCCACACCGATGGTATAGAGACACTACGATCACGTTATTGATCCACACCGATGGTATAGAGACATTACGATCACATTATTGATCCACACCGATGGTATAGAGACACTATGATCACGTTATTGATCCACACCGATGGTATAGAGACACTACGATCACGTTATTGATCCACACCGATGGTATAGAGACATTACGATCACATTATTGATCCACACCGATGGTATAGAGACACTACGATCACGTTATTGATCCACACCGATGGTATAGAGACATTACGATCACATTATTGATCCACACCGATCACATAGAGACATTACGATCACGTTATTGATCCACACCGATGGTATAGAGACATTACGATCACATTATTGATCCACACCGATGGTATAGAGACACTATGATCACGTTATTGATCCACACCGATGGTATAGAGACACTACGATCACATTATTGATCCACACCGATGGTATAGAGACACTATGATCACGTTATTGATCCACACCGATGGTATAGAGACACTACGATCACGTTATTGATCCACACCGATGGTATAGAGACATTACGATCACATTATTGATCCACACCGATGGTATAGAGACACTACGATCACATTATTGATCCACACCGATGGTATAGAGACACTACGATCACGTTATTGATCCACACCGATCACATAGAGACACTACGACCACGTTATTGATCCACACCGATCACATAGAGACACTACGATCACGTTATTGATCCACACCGATGGTATAGAGACACTACGATCACGTTATTGATCCACACCGATGGTATAGAGACATTACGATCACATTATTGATCCACACCGATGGTATAGAGACACTACGATCACGTTATTGATCCACACCGATGGTATAGAGACACTACGATCACGTTATTGATCCACACCGATGGTATAGAGACATTACGATCACATTATTGATCCACACCGATCACATAGAGACATTACGATCACGTTATTGATCCACACCGATGGTATAGAGACATTACGATCACATTATTGATCCACACCGATGGTATAGAGACACTATGATCACGTTATTGATCCACACCGATGGTATAGAGACACTACGATCACGTTATTGATCCACACCGATGGTATAGAGACATTACGATCACATTATTGATCCACACCGATGGTATAGAGACACTATGATCACGTTATTGATCCACACCGATGGTATAGAGACACTACGACCACATTATTGATCCACACCGATGGTATAGAGACACTACGATCACGTTATTGATCCACACCGATGGTATAGAGACACTACGATCACGTTATTGATCCACACCGATGGTATAGAGACACTACGATCACGTTATTGATCCACACCGATGGTATAGAGACATTACGATCACATTATTGATCCACACCGATCACATAGAGACACTACGATCACGTTATTGATCCACACCGATGGTATAGAGACATTACGATCACATTATTGATCCACACCGATCACATAGAGACACTACGATCACGTTATTGATCCACACCGATGGTATAGAGACACTACGATCACGTTATTGATCCACACCGATGGTATAGAGACACTACGATCATGTTATTGATCCACACCGATGGTATAGAGACACTACGATCACGTTATTGATCCACACCGATGGTATAGAGACACTACGATCACATTATTGATCCACACCGATGGTATAGAGACACTACGATCACGTTATTGATCCACACCGATGGTATAGAGACACTACGATCACGTTATTGATCCACACCGATGGTATAGAGACATTACGATCACATTATTGATCCACACCGATCACATAGAGACACTACGATCACGTTATTGATCCACACCGATGGTATAGAGACACTACGACCACGTTATTGATCCACACCGATGGTATAGAGACACTACGATCACATTATTGATCCACACCGATGGTATAGAGACACTACGATCACGTTATTGATCCACACCGATGGTATAGAGACACTACGATCACGTTATTGATCCACACCGATGGTATAGAGACACTACGATCACGTTATTGATCCACACCGATGGTATAGAGACACTACGATCACGTTATTGATCCACACCGATGGTATAGAGACACTACGATCACGTTATTGATCCACACCGATGGTATAGAGACACTATGATCACGTTATTGATCCACACCGATGGTATAGAGACACTACGATCACATTATTGATCCACACCGATGGTATAGAGACACTACGATCACGTTATTGATCCACACCGATCACATAGAGACACTACGATCACGTTATTGATCCACACCGATGGTATAGAGACACTACGATCACGTTATTGATCCACACCGATGGTATAGAGACACTACGATCACGTTATTGATCCACACCGATCACATAGAGACACTACGATCACGTTATTGATCCACACCGATGGTATAGAGACACTACGATCACGTTATTGATCCACACCGATGGTATAGAGACACTACGATCACGTTATTGATCCACACCGATCGCATTGAGACTACCGATCACGTTATTGATCCACACCGATGGTATAGAGACACTACGATCACGTTATTGATCCACACCGATGGTATAGAGACACTACGATCACGTTATTGATCCACACCGATCGCATTGAGACTACCGATCACGTTATTGATCCACACCGATCACATAGAGACACTACGATCACGTTATTGATCCACACCGATGGTATAGAGACACTATGATCACGTTATTGATCCACACCGATGGTATAGAGACACTATGATCACATTATTGATCCACACCGATGGTATAGAGACACTACGATCACGTTATTGATCCACACCGATGGTATAGAGACACTATGATCACATTATTGATCCACACCGATGGTATAGAGACACTACGATCACGTTATTGATCCACACCGATGGTATAGAGACACTACGATCACGTTATTGATCCACACCGATGGTATAGAGACACTACGATCACGTTATTGATCCACACCGATGGTATAGAGACATTACGATCACATTATTGATCCACACCGATCACATAGAGACACTACGATCACGTTATTGATCCACACCGATGGTATAGAGACACTACGACCACATTATTGATCCACACCGATGGTATAGAGACACTACGATCACGTTATTGATCCACACCGATGGTATAGAGACACTACGATCACGTTATTGATCCACACCGATGGTATAGAGACACTACGATCACATTATTGATCCACACCGATCACATAGAGACACTACGATCACGTTATTGATCCACACCGATGGTATAGAGACACTACGATCACGTTATTGATCCACACCGATGGTATAGAGACACTACGATCACGTTATTGATCCACACCGATGGTATAGAGACACTACGATCACGTTATTGATCCACACCGATGGTATAGAGACACTACGATCACGTTATTGATCCACACCGATCGCATTGAGACTACCGATCACGTTATTGATCCACACCGATCACATAGAGACACTACGATCACGTTATTGATCCACACCGATGGTATAGAGACACTACGATCACGTTATTGATCCACACCGATGGTATAGAGACACTACGATCACGTTATTGATCCACACCGATGGTATAGAGACACTACGATCACGTTATTGATCCACACCGATGGTATAGAGACACTACGATCACGTTATTGATCCACACCGATGGTATAGAGACATTACGATCACGTTATTGATCCACACAGATGGTATAGAGACACTACGATCACATTATTGACCCACACAGATTGTATAGAGACACTACGATCATCATTTATCATTTATATAGCGCTTTTCTAGACACTCAAAGACGCTTTCTTTGTCTCAGCCCGGGAAGATGGACCCCCCCAGGACCCCGATGAGACTCTGATAGATGAGTGCTGCCTGCTGCCCAGTCAGCTGCTGGTTCCCAGTATGGACTGGCTCCCAGTTAATGATGGTGTCGTTGTCAAGCTGCAGGGTAAACACCCGCTCAGGCTGCAGTTTGGAAAAGCCTCGTCTCTGCCTGGCGCCGGTTTCACTGCCCCGCTGGAGGTCTTCACCAGGTAACACACCTGAACCTAAGGGACTGCAGGTTGAACACAAAGAGATGATCACATGTACAAGTAAACAGAACACGGTGTGTGTGTGTGTGTGTGTGTGTGTGTAGGAGTCCTGGCTCTCAGAAGATGGATAACCTGCGTTGTGTCCATATGGGCGTCTGTCCCACTGAGGAGAGCAAGGCCTGCACCAGGTGAGTCCACAGGAAATGATGTCACAGCACAGTCACCTGTTTCCCCAGGTTCAGTAACATGTTAAATGTTGTGTGTGATTCTTCAGGTGCGGCTGTGTGACGATGCTTCGCTCTCCAAACAAGACCAACGCAATGAAGCAGTGGGAGCAGCGCTGGATCAAGAACTGTTTGTGTGGAGGTCTGTGGAGGAGGATCCCTGCAACACTCAGCTGAACCTCCAAATAAACCTGTAAATAAAGTTTTTTTTTTATTTTACTTTGTAATAAAACTGTCAAAATAAAAGATGTTTTATGGACTTTTACGCTGGAAAGTTATGTTTCGTGTCAAAGTATTGGAGTTGAATTTCTTTAGAAAATAAATGTTTTAGAATTAAACTGCAGTTTTAAAACGGTGAGACCCTTTAATGTGAAACTCCAATGCTGTCCGCCATCTTGTTTATGATGAGGACAGAAGACCACAAGACTGTGTGTGTGTGTGTGTGTATATATATATATATATATATATATATATATATATATATATATATATATATATATTACATTACATTACATGTTATTTAGCTGACGCTTTTATCCAAAGCGACTTACAATAAGTGCATTAAACCATGAGTCCAAACTCAGAACAACAAGAATCAAGCAAGTACAATTTCTTCAATAAAGTCAAACTACAAAGTGCTATCAGTAAGAGACATTTAAGTGCTACTACGGCATTTAAGTGCTACCTATTCAAGGTGTAGTCACTAAGATGTGTTTTTAGTTTGTAGAGACTTCCTGTCCTGATGTCAATGGGGAGCTCGTTCCACCAATGAGGAGCCAGCACAGCAAACAGTCGTGACTTTGTTGAGTGTTTAGCTCGAAGTGAAGGAGCTACAAGCTGATTGGTGGAGGTTAGACCATGTCCTGGGTGTGAGGTTAGACCATGTCCTGGTGTGAGGTTAGACCATGTCCTGGATGTGAGGTTAGACCATGTCCTGGATGTGAGGTTAGACCATGTCCTGGATGTGAGGTTAGACCATGTCCTGGATGTGAGGTTAGACCATGTCCTGGTGTGAGGTTAGACCATGTCCTGGATGTGAGGTTAGACCATGTCCTGGTGTGAGGTTAGACCATGTCCTGGATGTGAGGTTAGACCATGTCCTGGTGTGAGGTTAGACCATGTCCTGGTGTGAGGTTAGACCATGTCCTGGTGTGAGGTTAGACCATGTCCTGGATGTGAGGTTAGACCATGTCCTGGTGTGAGGTTAGACCATGTCCTGGATGTGAGGTTAGACCATGTCCTGGATGTGAGGTTAGACCATGTCCTGGTGTGAGGTTAGACCATGTCCTGGATGTGATGTGAGGTTAGACCATGTCCTGGTGTGAGGTTAGACCATGTCCTGGAGGTGAGGTTAGACCATGTCCTGGTGTGAGGTTAGACCATGTCCTGGTGTGAGGTTAGACCATGTCCTGGTGTGAGGTTAGACCATGTCCTGGGTGTGAGGTTAGACCATGTCGAATGGCATTAGCAGGTAGACCTGAAGGAGGGAGTTGATCAGACCCTGGACCAGAACCTGTGTCGCCTTCTGAGTGAGAAGAGGTCGTATTCTCCTGATGTTGTACAGCATGTACCTACAGGAGCGTGATATATATATATATATATATATATATATATATATATATATATACATATATATATATATATATATATATATATATATATATATATATATACATACATATATATTTGAGGGGGAGAGATAGATATATATTTTGACAGGGAGCAGGCAGTGGGATGTGTGTACCTGACCCTCGGGGGTTGTGTGGTTTCTCATCTTCAACAATATCTTCTGTTTTGACTGCTGGTTTCCGGCTTATTGGTCCTTGTATAAGTTGTTATTTTTGTTCTGAAGCATACGGGTCTTGTTTTGTTGTTATTTCTTTTGGTTTATCCTTTAGCTTTGTTCATTTGTTGTTTTCTCTGTGTGTTCATTTCTTTGCATTTGCTGGTTACGAAAATAACCAGCAAATGCAAAGAATTGAGGGGGGGGGGGGGGGGGGGTAACAGACCGTCTGTTTTGGTATTGGAGATGATATGTCCCTTCAGGGTTGCCGTAGAGAGGAAAAGTAACTGGTCAAATAAAATAAAGAGGGAAGCCGTGGGCTGAACGACATGTCTAATGTCTCTGTTAACATGTTATAAGTGAACCTCACACTCACACACACACACATTGACACATACACACACAGACTCACACATTGACACACACACACATATTGACACATACACACACAGACACACACACACATAGACACATACATATACTCACACACTCACACACACACACATTGACACATACACACACAGACACACACATAGACACACACACACATTGACACATACACACACACACATAGACACATACACTCACATACACACACATTGACACATACACACATAGACACACACACACACACATTGACACATACAGACTCACACACACTCACTCTCACATAAACACTCTCACACACATTGACACAGACTCACACACACACACATAGGCTCATACACACAGACTCACACACTCACTCTCACATACACACACGCACTCTCACACACATTGACACAGACACACAGACTCACACACTTACTCTCACACACACATTGACACATACACACACGCACACACAAACACACACAGACACACACATATACTCACACACTCACTCTCACACACACGCACACACACAGACTCACACACGCACTCTCACACACATTGACACAGACACACACAGACTCACACACACGCACACACACACACAGACACACACATATACTCACACACTCACTCTCACACACACATTGACGCACACACACAGACTCACACACGCGCACACACAAACACACACAGACACACACATATACTCACACACTCACTCTCACACACACACACAGACTCACACACACGCACACACACAGACTCACACACGCACTCTCACACACATTGACACAGACACACACAGACTCACACACGCACTCTCACACACATTGACACAGACACACACAGACTCACACACAAACACACACACACACACATAGACACACACACACTGACACATACAGACTCACGCACTCTCACACACATTGACACAGACACACACAGACTCACACTCACTCTCACACACGCACACACACAGACTCACACACGCGTACACTCTCACGCGCACGCAGCAGCAGCAGATCTCCGCAGCAAACAGAAAACGGTCGCAGCGGATCCGTTTCGGGGGGAACGGGGTCTAAATCGGGACTATCGGAACCGGGACTCGAGCCGCGGTAGCCCGAGACCACCGGCAGGTGTGTCCGGTGTCACGGCTCGTGAGCGGGTCCGGTTCTGCTGCTGAAGGAGGAACCGTTAGAGGAACCACAGCGGATCGATGGTGTGAGGTGAGAGCGACCGTTTCTACTGTCTAGTGAGCGCGTGCGTGTGGACGTTGTGTGTGTTGGTGTGCGTGTTGTGCGGCGCAGCAGATTACTGAAGCTGCATCGAGCGGTTAGACAATACAAACGGCCGTCACTGCAGGGCATCCACCTGTCTGTCTGCCCATCCACCTGTCTGTCTGCTCCATCCACCTGTCTGTCTGCCCATCCACCTGTCTGTCTGCTCCATCCACCTGTCTGTCTGCTCCATTCACGTGTCTGTCTGCCCATCCACCTGTCTGTCTGCTCCATCCACCTGTCTGTCTGCCCATCCACCTGTCTGTCTGCTCCATCCACCTGTCTGTCTGCTCCATTCACGTGTTTGTCTGCCCATTCACCTGTCTGTCTGCTCCATTCACGTGTTTGTCTGCCCATCCACCTGTCTGTCTGCTCCATTCACCTGTCTGTCTGCCCATCCACCTGTCTGTCTGCCCATTCACCTGTCTGTCTGCTCCATTCACGTGTTTGTCTGCCCATCCACCTGTCTGTCTGCTCCATTCACCTGTCTCTCTGCCCATCCACCTGTCTGTCTGCCCATCCACCTGTCTGTCTGCTCCATTCACCTGTCTCTCTGCCCATTCACCTGTCTGTCTGCTCCATTCACCTGTCTGTCTGCCCATTCACCTGTCTGTCTGCTCCATTCGCGTGTTTGTCTGCCCATTCACCTGTCTGTCTGCTCCATTCACCTGTCTGTCTGCCCATTCACCTGTCTGTCTGCTCCATTCACCTGTCTGCCTGCTCCATTCACGTGTTTGTCTGCCTATTCACCTGTCTGTCTGCCCATTCACCTGTCTGTCTGCTCCATTCACGTGTTTGTCTGCCCATTCACCTGCCTGTCTGCTCCATTCACCTGTCTGTCTGCCCATTCACCTGTCTGTCTGCTCCATTCACCTGTCTGTCTGCCCATTCACCTGTCTGTCTGCTCCATTTACCTGTTTGTCTGCCCATTCACCTGTCTGCCTGCTCCATTCACGTGTTTGTCTGCCTATTCACCTGTCTGTCTGCCCATCCACCTGCCTGTCTGCTCCATTTACCTGTTTGTCTGCCCATTCACCTGTCTGTCTGCTCCATTCACCTGTCTGTCTGCCCATTCACCTGTCTGTCTGCTCCATTCACGTGTTTGTCTGCCCATTCACCTGCCTGTCTGCTCCATTTACCTGTTTGTCTGCCCATTCACCTGTCTGTCTGCTCCATTCACCTGTCTGTCTGCCCATTCACCTGTCTGTCTGCTCCATTCACCTGTCTGTCTGCTCCCTCCACCTGTCTGTCTGCTCCATTCACCTGTCTGTCTGCTCCCTCCACCTGCCTGTCTGCTCCATTTACCTGTCTGTCTGCTCCATTCACCTGTCTGTCTGCTCCCTCCACCTGTCTGTCTGCTCCATTCACCTGTCTGTCTGCTCCCTCCACCTGTCTGTCTGCTCCATTCACCTGTCTGTTGCGATGGAAGGAGCAGACGTAGGCTTTTGTAGGTGGTTGTGCTCGTAATAGAGAAGCAGCTCATCTCAGGCTGTGGTGAGGTTTGGTTCTACTGCTTCCAACGAGTTCTCTTGAGATGTTCCACAGAGATCGTCTGCAGAGATGAGCCGCTCAGTGTTCTGGTCCGTCGGCTGGTCGTTGGTGTAGATGTTATAAAGCAGTTGGGCCAGCACCTTGAGGTCGGCCATTCCGTCTGCTTGTTGTTCAGGACATCAAAGAGGCGCCCGTCTTTCAGAAGGGCTCCAATGAGGTCTGTGAAGGCCTTCAGGTCTTTGGTCAGCTCCAAGATCTTTAAGAGGAGGCGATGGTTCACAGGGTCGTAAGTGGCAGACGGATTAACGATCCTGTTCCCGGTCCTTTCTGGATTCTGTCCGTAATGTGCTGAGTGAGGTTCAGCAGTTGGCTTATTGTAAAAGTTGTAGATTTGTTGAGGTATGGTGGCTGGTTCAGCAACAGGGCAATGCCCCTCTCAAACAGCCTGTAGAGGTATGGTAGCTGGTTCATCAATTCAGTTTATTTTATATAGGCCAATATTACAAATTACGAATAAGCCTCAGAGGGCTTTACAATCTGTACACATACGACATCCCTGACCTTTGACCTCACATCGGATCGGGAACAACTCCCCAAAAATAACCTTTCACAGGGAAAAAAGTGAAGAAACCTTCAGGAGAGCAACAGAGGAGGATCCCTCTCCCTAGATGGACAGAAGAATAGATGTCATGTGACCAGATGAACAGAGTTACAGAGTTACAACACATTCAATGAATATGACAGAATGTATGAATAATTAGTAGTAGGCGTGGACCACGATCCAGACCTACACAATCGATGAAACAGAAGGAGGTAGACCACAGCTATGCTGACGACACCCAACTGATCCTCTCGTTTCCCCAATCTGAAACACGGGTAGCAGCACGAATCTCTGCCTGTCTATCCGACATCTCTCAGTGGATGTCTGATTGACATCTCTCAGTGGATGTCTGACTGACATCTCTCAGTGGATGTCTGACTGACATCTCTCAGTGGATGTCCGCACACCACCTGAAAATTAACCCGGACAAGACTGAACTTCTCCTCCTTCCAGGAAAATGCTCTCCCACCCACGACCTGTCTATTAACTTCAACAACTCAGTGTTGGCTCCGACTCCGACTCCAGGAACCTCGGAGTGACACCTGTCAGTCAACTCTCCCTGACTGCCAACATTACCGCAACAACACGCTCCTGTAGGTACATGCTGTACAACATCAGGAGAATACGACCTCTTCTCACTCAGAAGGCGGCACAGGTTCTGGTCCAGGCTCTGGTCATCTCACGTCTAGACTATTGCAACTCCCTCTTGGCAGGTCTACCTGCTAATGCCATTCGACCTCTACAGCTCATCCAGAATGCAGCTGCTTGACTGGTCTTCAACCTCCTGAAATATACCCACACTACTCCGCTCCTCCGCGACCTTCACTGGTTACCGGTGGCCGCCCGCATCCGCTTCAAAATATTGGTACTTGCGTACCGTGCTGCGAACAGATCGGGTCCGGTCTACATCCAGGACATGGTCTAACCTCACACCCAGGACATGGTCTAACCTCACACCCAGGACATGGTCTAACCTCACATCCAGGACATGGTCTAACCTCACACCCCAGCCCGTTCACTTCGCTCGGCTTCTGCCAATCGGCTTGTAGCTCCTTCACTTCGAGCTAAACACTCAACAAAATCACGACTGTTTGCTGTGCTGGCTCCTCATTGGTGGAACGAGCTCCCCATTGACATCAGGACAGCAGAAAGTCTCTACATCTTCCGGCGCAAACTAAAAACACATCTTTTTTGACTATACCTTGAATAGGTAGCACTTAAATGCCGTAGTAGCACTTAAATGTCCCTTACCGATAGCACTTTAGTAGCACTTAAATGTCTCTTACTGATAGCACTTTGTAGTTTAACTTTATTGAAGAAATTGTACTTGCTTGATTCTTGTTGTTCTGAGTTTGGACTCACGGTTTAATGCACTTATTGTAAGTCGCTTTGGATAAAAGCGTCAGCTAAATGACATGTAATGTAATGTAATGTAATGAGGGGCAGGCGCATCAGCAGCGCCATGGCAAGAGGCATCAGACACCTCCAGGTCCAATGGACCCTATGAGACGTGAAGTCACAAAGACTCCGGGGAGGAAGCAGAGTTAATAAGGTGCAATGGAGAGATGTAAATCCATAAGGAGAGAGAGAAGAGGAGATAGGTGCTCAGTGTATCCTAAAACATCCCCCAGCAGCCTATAAGCCTATAGCAGCATATCAAGGGGCTGGACCAGGGCAGAGCAGCTAATACAGGAGTCATGTGATCTCTTTTCTTAGTTTGTGTGAGTACACGAGCTGCAGCATTCTGGATCAACTGGAGGGACTTAAGAGACTTATTAGAGCAGCCTGATAATAAGGAGTTGCAGTAATCTAGTCTGGAAGTAACAAACGCGTGAACCAGCTTTTCTGCATCTTTTTGAGACAAGATGTGCCTGATTTTTGAAATGTTATGTATATGAAAAAATACAATCCTTGAGATTTGCTTCACGTGGAGTTAAAGGACAAGTCTGGGTCAAAGATAACTAGAGATTCTTTACAGTGGTGTTGGATGCCAGGGCAATGCCATCTACAGAAACCACATCACCAGATAATTGATCTCTGAGGTGTTCAGGGTCAGTAAAATAACTTCAGTTTTCCGCTTCCTGGGCTCCATCATAAACCAGGACCTCAAGTGGGACCCGAACATCAGCTCCATCACTAAGAAGGCTCATCAGAGGATGTTCTTCCTGAGGCAGCTGAAGAGGTTCAACCTGCCAAAGAACATAATGGTGCACTTCTACACCACCATCATTGAGTCCATCCTCTGCTCCTCCATCACCGTCTGGTACAATGCAGCCACTAACAAGGACAAGGGCAGACTGCAGCACATCATCCACTCTGCTGGCAGGTGATTGGCTGCAATCTGCCGTCCCTTCAGGACTTGTTCGTTTCAAGGACCCTGAAGAGCAAGAAAGATTGTAGCTGACTCTCTCACCCTGGACAAGAACAGTTGGAGTCCCTTCATCTGGCAGGAGGCTGCGGTCCATCCCTCATGAACAGAGCACGGGTTTCCCACTGATCCTCATGAACAGAGACCCAGTCCCCCACTGACTGAGTCATCCTCAGTATATATATTTTATATTCTGTAAATTGAACATACTCATATTTCTTGCACTGTGTTTATATTGTCTAATTTGTCTTATTGTCTTATTGACCAATATTATGCACCACCCGCCAAGACAAATTCCTTGTATATACAACATACTTGGCATTAAATGGTTCTGATTCTGATCAATGAGACATCAGTGAGACATCAATAATACATCAGTGAGACGTCAATAAGACATCAGTGAGACATCAATGAGACATTAGTGAGACATCAGTGAGACATCAATAAGACATCAGTGAGACATCAATAAGACATCAATGAGACATCAGTGAGACATCAATGAGACATCAGTGAGACATCAATAAGACATCAATAAGACATCAATGAGACATCAGTGAGACATCAGTGAGACATCAATAAGACATCAATAAGACATCAGTGAGACATCAATAAGACATCAATGAGACATCAGTGAGACATCAATAAGACATCAATGAGACATCAGTGAGACATCAATGAGACATCAGTGAGACATCAATAAGACATCAATAAGACATCAGTAAGACATCAGTGAGACATCAATAAGACATCAATGAGACATCAGTGAGACATCAGTGAGACATCAGTGAGACATCAATGAGACATCAGTGAGACATCAATAAGACATCAATGAGACATCAGTGAGACATCAATGAGACATCAGTGAGACATCAATAAGACATCAGTGAGACATCAATGAGACATCAGTGAGACATCAATAAGACATCAATGAGACATCAGTGAGACATCAGTGAGACATCAATAAGACATCAGTGAGACATCAATAAGACATCAGTGAGACATCAATGAGACATTAGTGAGACATCAATAAGACATTAGTGAGACATCAGTGAGACATCAATAAGACATCAGTGAGAGACATCAGTAAGACATCAGTGAGACATCAATAAGACATCAATGAGACATCAGTGAGACATCAATGAGACATCAGTGAGACATCAATAAGACATTAGTGAGACATCAGTGAGACATCAATAAGACATCAGTGAGAGACATCAGTAAGACATCAGTGAGACATCAATAAGACATCAATGAGACATCAGTGAGACATCAGTGAGACATCAGTGAGACATCAGTGAGACATCAATGAGACATCAGTGAGACATCAATAAGACATCAATGAGACATCAGTGAGACATCAGTGAGACATCAATAAGACATAAATGAGACATCAGTGAGACATCAATAAGACATCAATAAGACATCAATGAGACATCAGTGAGACATCAATGAGACATCAATAAGACATCAATGAGACATCAGTGAGACATCAATAAGACATCAGTGAGACATCAGTGAGACATCAATAAGACATCAATGAGACATCAGTGAGACATCAGTGAGACATCAATAAGACATCAGTGAGACATCAATAAGACATCAGTGAGACATCAGTGAGACATCAATAAGACATCAGTGAGACATCAATAAGACATCAGTGAGACATCAGTGAGACATCAATAAGACATCAGTGAGACATCAATAAGACATCAGTGAGACATCAGTGAGACATCAATGAGACATCAGTGAGACATCAATAAGACATCAGTGAGACATCAATGAGACATTAGTGAGACATCAGTGAGACATCAATGAGACATCAGTGAGAGACATCAGTAAGACATCAGTGAGACATCAATGAGACATCAGTGAGACATCAATGAGACATCAATAAGACATCAGTGAGACATCAATAAGACATCAGTGAGACATCAATGAGACATTAGTGAGACATCAATAAGACATCAATAAGACATTAGTGAGACATCAGTGAGACATCAATAAGACATCAGTGAGAGACATCAGTAAGACATCAGTGAGACATCAATAAGACATCAATGAGACATCAGTGAGACATCAGTGAGACATCAATGAGACATCAGTGAGACATCAATAAGACATCAGTGAGACATCAATGAGACATTAGTGAGACATCAGTGAGACATCAATAAGACATCAGTGAGAGACATCAGTAAGACATCAGTGAGACATCAATGAGACATCAGTGAGACATCAGTGAGACATCAATAAGACATCAGTGAAACATCAATAAGACATCAATGAGACATCAATAAGACATCAATGAGACATCAGTGAGACATCAATAAGACATCAATGAGACATCAGTGAGACATCAATAAGACATCAATGAGACATCAGTGAGACATCAATGAGACATCAATGAGACATCAGTGAGACATCAATGAGACATCAATAAGACATCAATAAGACATCAATAAGACATCAATGAGACATCAGTGAGCCATCAATGAGACATTAGTGAGACATATTATATATTTATATATCTATATATTCTGTATAGAATGAAGAAGGATGTCTATTTAGTGTAACACACTTTGTGTGCGTGTTTTTGTGTATGTGTATGTGTGTGTTGCAGCTCGATCGGGACGATGATGAACTCTGAGAAGATGAAGAAGAAACCTCCAAAGGACAGTTTGACTCTGCTGCCATGTTTCTACTTTGTGGAGGTGAGGACAATGATGATGATGATGGTGATGATGATGATAGTGGTAGTGGTGATGATGATGATGATGATAGTGGTAGTGGTGATGATGATGATGATGATGATGATGATGATGATAGTGGTAGTGGTGATGATGATGATGATGATGATAGTGGTAGTGGTGATGATGATGATGATAGTGGTAGTGGTGATGATGATGGTGGTGGTAGTGGTGATGATGATGATGGTGGTGGTGGTAGTGGTGATGATGATGATGATAGTGGTAGTGGTGATGATGATGATGATGATGATAGTGGTAGTGGTGATGATGATGATGATGATGATGATAGTGGTAGTGGTGATGATGATGATGATGATGATGATGATGATGATAGTGGTAGTGGTGATGATGATGATGATGATAGTGGTAGTGGTGATGATGATGATGATGATAGTGGTAGTGGTGATGATGATGGTGGTGGTAGTGGTGATGATGATGATGATGATGATAGTGGTAGTGATGATGATGATGATAGTGGTAGTGGTGATGATGATGATGATGATGATAGTGGTAGTGGTGATGATGATGATGATGATAGTGGTAGTGGTGATGATGATGATGGTGGTGGTAGTGATGGTGATGATGATGATGATGATGATGGTGATGATGATGATGGTGGTGGTAGTGATGGTGATGATGATGATGATGATGGTGATGATGATGATAGTGGTAGTGGTGATGATGATGATGATGATGATGATAGTGGTGATGGTGATGATGATGATGATGATAGTGGTGATGGTGATGATGATGATGATGATGATAGTGGTAGTGGTGATGATGATGATGGTGGTGGTAGTGGTGATGATGATGATGGTGGTGGTAGTGGTGATGATGGTGGTGGTAGTGGTGATGATGATGATGATAGTGGTGATGATGATGATGGTGGTGGTAGTGGTGATGATGATGATGGTGGTGGTAGTGGTGATGATGATGATGATGATGATGATGATAGTGGTAGTGGTGATGATGATGATGGTGGTGGTAGTGGTGATGATGATGATGGTGGTGGTAGTGATGGTGATGATGATGATGATAGTGGTGATGATGATGATGATGGTGGTGGTAGTGGTGATGATGATGATAGTGGTGGTGATGATGATGGTGGTGGTAGTGGTGATGATGATGATGATGGTGATGATGATGATGGTTGTAGTTGTGATGATGATGATGATGATGATGATGGTGGTGGTAGTGGTGATGATGAAGGTGGTGATGATGATATAGGTGGTGGTGGTGATGGTGGTGATGGTGATGATGGTTGTAGTGGTGATGATGATGATGATGGTGGTAGTGGTGATGATGATATAGGTGATGGTGGTGATGATGATGGTTGTAGTGGTGATGATGATATAGGTGATGGTGGTGATGATGATGGTTGTAGTGGTGATGATGGTGATGATGATGATGATGGTGTAGTGGTGATGGTGGTGATGATGATGATGGTAGTGGTGGTGGTGGTGATGATGAAGGCGATGATGATGATGGTAGTGGTGGTGGTGGTGATGATGAAGGTGATGATGATGACATAGGTGGTGGTGGTGGTGATGATGAAGGTGATGATGATGACATAGGTGGTGGTGGTGGTGATGATGAAGGCGATGATGATGATATAGGTGGTGGTGGTGATGATGAAGGTGATGATGATGACATAGGTGGTGGTGGTGGTGATGATGAAGGTGATGATGATGATATAGGTAGTGGTGGTGGTGATGATGAAGGTGATGATGATGATATAGGTGGTGGTGGTGGTGATGATGATGATATAGGTGGTGGTGGGGGTGATGATGAAGGTGATGATGATGATATAGGTGGTGGTGGTGATGATGATGGTGATGATGATGATATAGGTGGTGGTGATGATTGTGATGATGGTGGTAGTGATGATGATGAAGATGGTGGTAGTAGTGATGATGGTGATGATGATGATGGTAGTGGTGATGATGATGATGATGATGGTGGTAGTGGTGATGATGATGATGGTGGTGGTGTTAGTGATGATGATGATGATGATGATGGTAGTGGTGCTGGTGATGATGATGGTGGTGGTGGTAGTGGTGATGATGATGATGATGATGATGGTAGTGGTGCTGGTGATGATGATGATGGTGGTGGTGGTGATGATGATGATGATGATGATGATGGTGGTGATGATGATGATGATGATGATGATGATGATGGTGGTGGTGGTGGTGGTGGTCGTGATGATGATGATGATGATGATGATGATGATGATGGTGGTGGTGGTGGTGATGATGATGATGATAGTGGTGGTGGTGATGATGATGATGGTGGTGGTGATAGTGGTGATAATGATGATGATGATGATGATGATGATGATGATGATGATGATGATGATGATGATGATGTTGGTGGTGGTGGTGGTGGTGGTGATGGTGATGATGATGATGATGATGGTGGTGGTGGTGGTGGTGATGATGATGATGGTGGTGGTGGTGATGATGATGATGATGTGTCACTGCTGGTTTGTTGTGTTAGACCTTAGTTACTTCTATGGTGTCTCTGTACTTCCTTCAGTTGCCCATTGTGGCTTCTTCTATGGTGTCTCTGTACTTCCTTCAGTTGCCCATTGTGGCTTCTTCTATGGTGTCTCTGTACTTCCTGGAGCTGACCGATGTGGTGCAGCCGGCTCAGGTGGGGTTCCGCTGCCACGACCGAGAGCTCAGCATGCCGTACGTGGATGGAGGAGACGAACTGATCCCTCTGCTGATGCTGCTGAGCCTCGCCTTCGCCGGACCGGCTGCATCGGTAACACACACACCCACACACGCACACGTACACGCACGCACACACACACAACGCACGCAGGCACACGCACGCACACGCAAGCACGCACACACGCAAGATACTGAGACCTGACATGGGACCTGATCCACATGGTATCTGGTCCCATCATAAATCAATCAACTCCTCCAAGTCATATTAATACTCACATTCCTCGAGGCACCGGCCGAGGAGGTGGAGTAGCAGCCATCTTTGACTCAAGCCTATTAATAAATCTTAAACCTAAACTAAACTACAACTCATTTGAAAGCCTTGTTCTTAGTCTTTCACATCCAACCTGTAAAACATTACAGCCAATTATATTTGTTATACTGTACCGGCCACCAGGTCCATATTCAGAATTTATATCTGAATTTTCAGAGTTTTTATCAAGTTTAGCCCTTAAAACTGATAAGGTTATTATTGTAGGAGCTGTTAATATTCATGTGGATGTTGATAATGGTACAACTGGTAGGAGGCCCCGGGGAAGACCGAGGACACGCTGGAGGGATTATATCTCCCGGCTGGCCTTGGAACGCCTCGGGATCCCCCAGAATGAGCTGGAAAGTGTTGCGGGTGAGAGGGAGGCCTGGGTCGGCCTGCTGGACCTGCTGCCACCGCGACCCGACCCCGGATAAGAGCTGATGATGGATGGATTGATGTTGATAATGATTGCCTTAGTGCTGCATTTATCTCATTGTTGGACTCGATTGGCTTCTGTCAGAGTACAGAAACCCACTCACTGCTTTGGCCACACCCTCCACCTTGTTCTTACATATGGCATTGACATTGAGCATTTGGAGGTCTTCCCACAGAACCCTCTTCTGTCAGACCATTACCTCATAACTTTTGAGTTTATACTCCCGGAGTATACACCGTTAGTCAAAAGTTTCTACACCAGATGTCTAACTGACAGTGCTGTAGCTACATTTAAAGAAGAGATTCCTTCTGCATTTGATTCAATACCACGTCTCAATGTGACGGAGGACTCCTGTGCTAACTTTAGTCCGTCCCAGATTGATCATCTTGTCGATAGTGCTACAGGCTCACTGAGAATGACACTAGACTCGATAGCCCCACTGAAGAAAAAGACAGTGAGGCAAAGGAGGTTTGCTCCCTGGTAGAACCCTCAGACCTGCAAACTATATTTACTGGTCTTGTTAGACCTTAGTGCTGATAAAGGACTCATCTCTGTACTGGTCTTGTTAGACCTTAGTGCTGATAAAGGACTCATCTCTGTACTGGTCTTGTTAGACCTTAGTGCAGATAAAGGACTCATCTCTGTACTGGTACACTCCATAAACTTTCATTGTTATGCAGATCTGCCTTGCCTTCGCCGGCTGCATCGGTAACACCCACACATTGATCAAACCAGAGGAGACCAACCAGCTCGCTAAAATTCAAGAATGTCTTAAAGACATAAAAACATGGATGACCTGCAACTTCCTGATGTTAAACTCAGACAAAACTGAAGTTATTTTACTGGCCCTGAACACCTCAGAGATCAATTATCTGGTGATGTGGTTTCTGTAGATGGCATTGCCCTGGCATCCAACACCACTGTAAAGAATCTCTAGTTATCTTTGACCCAGACTTGTCATTTAACTCCACGTTATGCAAATCTCAAGGACTGCATTTTTTCATCTCCTCCTGCCTGAACGGCCTGACCTCATTGGTCCGACCTCTTTCGCAATGCCTCCTGCCTCCGTGGTCCTGCTGATGCTGAAACCCTGAAGGTGTGTTTGATTCATGTATCAGATCATGCTGGTTGAAGGTCTGATCTACTGCCTGCAGTCCAGACTGAAAATCCATCGACCTGAAGGAAGCATCAACGCAGGAGGCTGCAACTTCAACTCCTTCCTGAGGAGGACGGTGCGCTTTGTAGGTACGGCACCGACTATACCTGCAGCTACACCTGCAGCTACACCTGCAGCTACACCTGCAGCTACACCTGCAATTACACCTGCAGTTACACCTGTATCTACACCTGTAATTACACCTGCAGTTACACCTGTATCTACACCTGCAGCTACACCTGCAATTACACCTGCAGTTACACCTGTAATTACACCTGCAGTTACACCTGCAGCTACACCTGCAATTACACCTGCAGTTACACCTGCAGCTACACCTGCAATTAAACTTGCAGTTACACCTGCAGCTACACCTGTAATTACACCTGCAGTTACACCTGTATCTACACCTGCAGCTACACCTGCAGTTACACCTGTATCTACACCTGTAGCTACACCTGCAATTACACCTGCAGCTACACCTGTAGCTACACCTGCAATTACACCTGCAGTTACACCTGTAATTACACCTGCAGCTACACCTGTAATTACACCTGCAGTTACACCTGTATCTACACCTGCAGCTACACCTGCAATTACACCTGCAGTTACACCTGCAGCTACACCTGTAATTACACCTGCAGCTACACCTGTAATTACACCTGCAGTTACACCTGTATCTACACCTGCAGCTACACCTGCAATTACACCTGCAATTACACCTGCAATTACACCTGCAGTTACACCTGTATCTACACCTGTAGCTACACCTGCAGTTACACCTGCAATTACACCTGCAGTTACACCTGCAATTACATTGACGTCACAGTCCTCACACCTGTCTATCTCTCTGCAGGTGTGCATGTGTTCGGTCTGTGTGCGACGGCTCTGGTCACTGACATCATCCAGCTTTCGACAGGTTACCATGCTCCGTTCTTCCTCACCGTCTGTAAACCCAACTACACGCAGGTCGGCGTCTCCTGCGACAGAAACGCTTACATTACTAAAGACATCTGCTCGGGCCACGACCAGCACGCCATCATGGCTGCCAGGTGAGTCACCTGTTCAGGTAGTGTTCAGTGATTAAAGTGATATTGATTCAACTCTTTCTTCTGTCCTCACAGGAAAACGTTTCCTTCCCAACATGCAACTCTGTCTGCCTTTGCTGCTGTTTATGTTTCTGTGAGTACAACTCCTCTTTGTTCAAACCAACAACATTTTATTTTAACACACAGAAGCTATGGGGAGTTTAACATGTGTGTATTTATATATATATATATAACGGGAGCATATATATTAATATATATATATTAACACAGAGAAGCTATGGAGGGTTTAACATGTGTGTGTATTTATATATATATATATATATATATATATATATATATATATATATATATATATAGAGAGAGAGAGAGAGAGAGAGAGAGATACATTTAATAATATGATGTTGTGACAAGTAATGTGACCTATTACTTCCATACTCCAGACTTGTGATTCTTTCTGTTTAGATGTACTTCAACTCGACCATCTCCGACAGCACCAAGCTGCTGAAGCCGGTCCTGGTGTTTGGGTTCTCCATGACGGCAGCGCTGGCAGGTCTGACTCAGGTCACGCAGCACCGCAGCCATCCCATCGACGTGCATGTGGGCTTCCTCATCGGAGCCTTCGTTGCTGCTTACCTGGTGAGACGGCGCATTTATACACTAACCTGGTTCATACACTAACCTGTTTTTTACACTAACTAGTTGTAAACACTAACCAGGTTTAACCATTATCCAGGTTTAAACACTAACTAGTTGTAAACACTAACTAGGTATAAACACTAACTAGTTTTAAACACTAACTAGTTTAAACACTAACTAGTTTAAACACTAACTAGTTTTAAACACTAACTAGGTTTAACTATTATCCAGGTTTAAACAATAACTAGGTGTTTACGCTAACCAGGTTTAAACACTAACCAGGTATATACACTAACTAGTTTTAACCATTATCCAGGTTTAAACACTAACTAGGTGTATACACTAACTAGGTTCAAACACTAACTAGGTTTAAACACTAACCTGGTTTAAACACTAACTAGGTTTATACACTAACCTGGTTTAAACACTAACCAGGTATATACACTAACTAGTTTTAACCATTATCCAGGTTTAAACACTAACTAGGTGTATACACTAACTAGGTTCAAACACTAACTAGGTTTAAACACTAACTAGGTTTATACACTAACTAGTTTTAAACACTAACTAGTTTCAAACACTAACTAGGTTTAAACACTAACCAGGTTTATACACTAACTAGTTTTAAACACTAACTAGTTTCAAACACTAACTAGGTTTAAACACTAACCAGGTTTATACACTAACTAGTTTTAAACACTAACTAGTTTCAAACACTAACTAGGTTTAAACACTAACCAGGTTTATACACTAACTAGTTTTAAACACTAACTAGTTTCAAACACTAACTAGGTTTATACACTAACCTGGTTTAAACACTAACTAGGTTAATACACTAACTAATTTTAAACACTAACTAGGTTTATACACTAACTAGGTTGATACACTAACCTGGTTTATACACTAACTAGTTTGAACCATTATTCAGGTTTAAACACTAACTAGGTTTATACACTAACTAGTTTTAAACACTAACTAGTTTCAAACACTAACTAGGTTTATACACTAACCTGGTTTAAACACTAACTAGGTTTATACACTAACTAATTTTAAACACTAACTAGGTTTAAACACTAACCAGGTTTATACACTAACCTGGTTTAATCACTAAATAGTTTTAAACACTAACTAGGTTTAAACACTAACTAGGTTAATACACTAACCAGGTTTAAACACTAAACAGGGTTAAACACCAACCAGGTTTAAACACTATCCAGGGTTAAACACTAGCCAGGTTAAAACATTAACCAGATTTAACCACTAACCAGATTTAAACACTAACTAGATTTAAACACTAACCAGGGTTAAACACTAACTAGGTTTAAACATTAACCAGGTTTAAACACTAACTAGGTTCATATACAAACCAGTTTCATACATTAAACAGGTTTAAACACTAACCAAGGTTAAACACTAACTAGGTTTATACACCAACTAGGTTTTTCAATTGAATTCAGTTAATTTTATAGATCCCAAAATCACAAATTACAAATTCTCTGCAGAAGGCTTTACAATCTGTACAGCCTACACATACGACATCCCTGACCTTTGACCTCACATCGGATCAGGAAAAACTCCCAGAAAAGCAGACAAATAACCTTTTAGGGTAAAAAGGGTAAGAACCCTTCAGGAGGGCAACAGAGGAGGATCCCTCCCCCCAGATGGACAGAAGCAATGGGTCATGTGTACAGAATGAACCGAGTTACAGAGTTACATGAACATTCAATGAATATGAAATTATGAATAATGAGTAGTAGGCATGGACCACGATCCAGACAATCCATGAAACAGGAGGAGGGGGGGCGGGCGCATCAGCAGGGCCATGGCAAGAGGCAGGGCCAAGGAGGCAGGAGTCCGGACCATTATGCAGGAGGCATCGCCAAGGAGGCACGAGGCCAGGCCCTTGAGGCAGGAGGCACAAAGAAGGATGCAGGGCCAATGAGGCCAGACCAGGCCAGGGGCAGGATGCAGGAAGCAGGGGCAAGAAGTCAGGGGGCAGGGCCCAAGACCAGCATCAGACACCTCCAGGTCCAATGGACCCTATGAGGCGAGAAGACACAAAGACTCCGGGGAGGAAGCAGAGTTAATAAGGTGCAATGGAGAGATGTAAATTCATCCATAAGGAGAGAGAGAAGAGGAGATAGGTGCTCAGTGTATCCTAAAACATCCCCCAGCAGGCTATAAGCCTATAGCAGCATATCAAGGGGCTGGACCAGGGCAAACCTGATTCAGCCCTAACTATAAGCACTATTAAAGAGGAAAGTCTTAAGTCTATTCTTGAATGAGGTGACTGTGTCTGCCTCCAGGACTGAAAGTGGAAGCTGGTTTTATAAAACCCTTTCAACACTAACTAGGTTTAAACACCAACCAGGTTTAAACTATAACTAGATAATAATAATGATAATAATAACAATGATTATGATAATTATAATAATCATAACAATGGTGAGAGGATAGATAGATAGATAGATAGATAGTTAGTTAGTTACTTTATTAATCCTGCAAGGGGAAATTGTTTAATGACAGCAGCATTTATACATACAGGTAAAGCAATATTATATAATATATAAAAATGGAATTGAATAATAATAAATGAACGTTCTCAACAATAATGCAAAGGTGTAAAGTAGTGATTGATTTGGCCAGAGGTGATTTGTTATAATATATATATTATATATATTACACCAGTGTCTTTCATAACAAGGACTTAAAGTTACGCAGCAAACCTTGAATTCTTGATGAGTTAATTTTTAGGTTTCTTTCTCATCAGTGTGACATCATCTAGCTTTTCTTCTTCAGGCATTTCACGCTGTGGCCAACTTCAAATCCTCTGATGACATCACTTTTACCCCCCCACCCCCACCGCCAAAGGAGGACCCTCTGCGAGCGCTGACTGAGCGAGGACACGATTCCGTCTACAACAAGGGCCCCGCCTCTGCCTCGGAGAGTCACGATGAGATAGCGGTGGTTCCGGCCCCCATGGACCGGCTGGAGGGCCTGGGACCCCTGCAGAGGGAGAAGGCCTCCATGGGTAGCTTGAAGAGGGCCAGCGTGGACGTAGAGCTGCTGGCTCCTCGCAGCCCCATGGGGAAGGAGACCATGCTGACCTTCAGTAACACGCTGCCGAGGGCTAGCATTAATGTGAATGGGGTGCTGGGGGCCAACTCCGGGCCAGAGGAACCGGTGCAGCAGGTGCAGCAGGTGCTGCCGGTCCAGCCGGTGCAGCGGCGTCTGAAGGCCGTGCAGGTTCCCATGGACCCCATGCGTTCGCAGCAGCTGGTGACGGAGTGGAAGCAAAAGTCGATGGAGATGAGAGGTCTGAGTGTCCGGGACGAGACGGACCATGAGGCCAGCGAGGACGGATCTGAGGTGGGCTCAGTGGGCACAGACGAGGGGGGGTCTCAGGTCCCCATATACCAGGCCGCAGTGCAGTCTGGGAGGGCGGCCTCCTGTCGTAACCCTACTCCGCCTCCAGGGGGCGCCAAAGCTGTGGCAACTCCCAGACCACCACAGATTCCTGAAGCTGGACCCCCACCGGTGTCCCCAAAAAGCGCCCTGACCCGGGCCAAGTGGCTCGCCATTCGAGAGAAGACCAGCAGAGAGGGCTCAGGCCATGGGGCCACCAATCAGCCACGACTCATGCAGGTCATTGCCATGTCGAAGCAGCAGGGCCTCCTCCCCTCTTCTTCCTCAGGGGAAAGATCCTCTGAGACCACCTCCACCTGTTCCGGCACCTCCTCAACCACAGACTCTCCGCACTACCGCCCCCCCTCTGAGCAGCAGCGAGAGGGGTCGGGTATCATCACTGTGGATGCCCATGCCGCTCACCATCCTGTTGTCCAAGCCCAACCCCCTCTTCAAGCCCCGTCCCTTGCAGGTAACAGTGCCCCGTGGGAGTGGACGGGAGCATCCAATGGGGGCGACCCTCGAGACACCTACGACCTCAATAGTCTGAACCGAGGAGACTCTGCCGCCCGCGGCAGTAGTTTCCGGCCCCACCGATCCGCCTCGCGATGCACCGCAGTCGGCCATGATCAGACCCCCCATCACCCGCAGGTGGAGATGCAAGCAGACACTCAGCGCAAGGAGATGGCCATGAGACGCAAGACAGCACTAGTTCTGTTGGATCAAGAGATTCGTAACCAGACTGAACAGGAGAACTATTATAAAAGTTTGCAGGGACGCAGGTTCAAGGATTAGTCTCTTACCTTTTCAAAACAAAAGCCTTATTAGCATAGACCCTGGACAGCTGCTTGGACCATGTTGCTCTGCATTTCTTGGGCTGATGGAAGGTTGGAGCTGTAAGAGATGAAGGTTTCTATCCAGGAGGGTCAGGTTCGATGCTCGGTGGCTCAACACTCGGGACAGTTTTACTCAACATAAAAGACGTATATACAAAGTGTTAAAACAGAGTTTCTCAGCATCAGCCTTTCACGGAATCCAACACTTTATAAACAGAAAGTCAACCGACATGAATAAGGATGCAGTTGGGTGGAGGTGATGAAGTTGGGTGGAATGATGCAGTTGGGTGGGGGTGTTGCAGTTGGGTGGAGTGATGCAGTTGGGTGGGGTTGATGCAGTTGAGTGGGGGTGTTGCAGTTGGGTGGAGGTGATGAAGTTGGGTGGAGTGATGCAGTTGGATGGGGTTGATGCAGTTGGGTGGGGGTGTTGCAGTTGGGTGGAGTAATGCAGTTGGGTGGGGTTGATGCAGTTGGGTGGGGTTGATGCAGTTGAGTGGAGTGTTGCAATTGGGTGGAGTGATGCAGTTAGGTGGGGGTGTTGCAGTTGGGTGGAGTGATGCAGTTGGGTGGGGTTGATGCAGTTGAGTGGGGGTGTTGCAGTTGGGTGGAGGTGATGAAGTTGGGTGGAGTGATGCAGTTGGATGGGGTTGATGCAGTTGGATGGGGTTGATGCAGTTGGGTGGGGGTGTTGCAGTTGGGTGGAGTGATGCAGTTGGATGGGGTTGATGCAGTTGGGTGGGGGTGTTGCAGTTGGGTGGGGTTGATGCAGTTGGGTGGGGGTGTTGCAATTGGGTGGAGTGATGCAGTTGGATGGGGTTGATGCAGTTGGGTGGGGGTGTTGCAGTTGGGTGGAGTGATGCAGTTGGGTGGGGTTGATGCAGTTGGGTGGGGTTGATGCAGTTGAGTGGGGGTGTTGCAGTTGGGTGGAGGTGATGAAGTTGGGTGGAGTGATGCAGTTGGATGGGGTTGATGCAGTTGGATGGGGTTGATGCAGTTGGGTGGGGGTGTTGCAGTTGGGTGGAGTGATGCAGTTGGATGGGGTTGATGCAGTTGGGTGGGGGTGTTGCAGTTGGGTGGGGTTGATGCAGTTGGGTGGGGGTGTTGCAATTGGGTGGAGTGATGCAGTTGGATGGGGTTGATGCAGTTGGGTGGGGGTGTTGCAGTTAGGTGGAGTGATGCAGTTGGGTGGGGTTGATGCAGTTGGGTGGGGTTGATGCAGTTGGGTGGGGTTGGTGCAGTTGGGTGGGGGTGTTGCAGTTGGGTGGGGTTGATGCAGTTGGGTGGGGGTGTTGCAGTTGGGTGGAGTGATGCAGTTGGGTGGGGTTGATGCAGTTGGGTGGGGTTGATGCAGTTGGGTGGGGGTGTTGCAGTTGGGTGGAGGTGATGAAGTTGGGCGGAGGTGATTAGGAGTAAAGGTTGTTGTGTCATAATCGTCACTTGTGTAAACCAGAATAAAACTGGTAGTTTTCTCATTCTAAATAATACAAAATACTTTGTTTACATTGAGCCTCCCATCATTTGACTTCTGTTGTGCTGAAGGTTCAGTTTATTGAGGTTCTGACGGTCAGTATGTGCAGCAGCCATAGGAGGCACTGGTCTCTCACCTTCCGTTAGAATAAATGGCTTCCAGTCTTAATGGTGCACATAGTGGACGCAGATGTTGTTTCATTTATGTTTGGATATTAAAACGTGGAAAAAGATCTCAGGTCATTAAACAGACAACAATATAAAAACCTTCTTTTGCCTGAAGACCAGAACCCTTCAGTCTGGTTCACCGATCCTGGAGAGCCTTTATCTGAAGGGGGTTACCTCCATCTTTAGTGGGCAGTCAAACGTCCACAGTGTTGAGCCACCAAAGAGGAAGCTTCCATCAAAGAGACCGTTTTCAGGATTCATCCTGGAAGCACAAACCAGACCTGAACCAGACCTGAATCAGACTTGGACCTGACCGGAACCAGACTTGAACCCGACCGGAACCAGACTTGAACCAGACCTGAATCAGACTTGAACCAGACCTGAATCAGACTTGAACCAGACCTGAATCAGACTTGAACCCGACCGGAACCAGACTTGAACCAAACCTGAACCAGACCTGAACTAGATCAGAACCAGACCAGAACCAAACCTGAACTAGACCTGAACCAGACTTGAACCAGACCGGAACCAGACTAGAAATATATTGTATATTACCAGAGTGTTGTTGTTGCTATTGTGATGGTTTGGTTGCTATAGTGATTCTCAGCATGTTTGTTGGCGTGCGACCCGATTGTGTTTTTGTGTGAATCTGAAAGTGTGTATTTATTACAGATAAAAGTGTAATATTGCAGAGTATGTTATTATTATTATTATTATTATTATTATTATTATTATTATTATTATTATTATTATGTTCTATATTATTTTCTCCTCGGTGGCTTGATACGAAACACAGAAGAACAAGTATTTTATTAAAGACAAACTGAGCTCATTGAGGATCTGGGACTGATGTGAATATATAATATATATATATATATATATATATATATATATATATTATATATTATATTGACGAGCCAGCACCATTAATGTGTCCGTGTGGCGTCGCATGTGTTTCGTCCTCTTCCTCTCTGAGATGAAGAGTCTTTTAATCCTGAGAACTCATCTGAGGATTTCTCATCTTTTCCATCTGAATGTAGAAACATGAATGTCATCTAGAATCTGTACATTTTGTGACCGATAAAAAGAAAATAACTGCTGCTATAAAAATAGTTTAATCTGTGAAAATAAGAGATGGATGCTGCATGCTCGCTGTGATGGAAGCTCAAAAATAAAAGTTATTCTTCATCACAACTTATCAAGTGCAGTTTCTTCATTTACTTAGAAATCGTTCATAACTAAATTAAATAATCCCCATTTCAGAAAAACCTCTGAGTACATGTTAGTATCTCTAGTGATATATACAATATATATATATATATATATATATATATATATATACTAGAGATACTAGCTCGGCTTCTGCTAATCAGCTTGTAGCTCCTTCACTTCGAGCTAAACACTCAAAGTCAAGACTGTTTGCTGTGCTGGCTCCTCATTGGTGGAACGAGCTCCCCATTGACATCAGGACAGGAAGTCTCTACAGACTAAAAACACATCTTAGTGACTACACCTTGAATAGGGAAGGTAGAGCCGTAGTAGCACTCTAGTAGCACTTAAATGTCTCTTACTGATAGCCCTTTGTAGTTTAACACTTTAGTAGCACTTACATGTCTCTTACTGATAGCACTTTGTAGTTTAGCACTTTAGTAGCACTTAAATGTCTCTTACTGATAGCACTTTGTAGTTTAACACTTTAGTAGCACTTACATGTCTCTTACTGATAGCACTTTGTAGTTTAGCACTTTAGTAGCACTTAAATGTCTCTTACTGATAGCACTTTGTAGTTTAACACTTCAGTAGCACTTACATGTCTCTTACTGATAGCACTTTGTAGTTTAACACTTTAGCAGCACTTAAATGTCTCTTACCGATAGCACTTTGTAGTTTAACACTTTAGTAGCACTTAAATGTCTCTTACCGATAGCACTTTGTAGTTTAACACTTTAGTAGCACTTAAATGTCTCTTACCAATAGCACTTTGTAGTTTAACACTTTAGTAGCACTTAAATGTCTCTTACCGATAGCACTTTGTAGTTTAACACTTTAGTAGCACTTAAATGTCTCTTACTGATAGCACTTAGTAGTTTAACTTTATTGAGGTTGTTCTTATTACTTGTTGTTCTGAGTTTAGACTCATGGTTTAATGCACTTATTGTAAGTCGCTTTGGATAAAAGCGTCAGCTAAATGACATGTAATGTTATGTAATGTTATGTAATGTAATGTAATATATATAAGGTTAGAGGATTTCCGGTCTGAAAGGAGGGAGGTGGTCAGTGAACCAGAGTATCCTGTGCACACTAATATGAAGTAATTAATTTCTCTACTTCAGGGTTTGTGTAGAAAAGAAGGAAAAATAATTAAAGTGTCTCTGAGATCAGAATCAGGAGAACTGGAGCTGATGATTTTCTCTCTAATTGTTCAGTTTGAAGCTCTTGCGATTCTTTTACTTCATAATTTCACTTTGCTGGAGTTCCGGATCCCGCAGGACATCTGGTCAAACCAACCAATTAGTGCTGAGTGATTAAAGCCTGGTGAGATGTTCAGGGACAGGCAGACTGCGGGAGATTTCCCTCTCCGTCTCAAGAGGACACTTAAATATGAATCTTCAATAAAGCCTCAGCTGTGAACTTGCACTGATCGAATTCAACTCTACTGAGGTTAACCCTGACCCTGCTGAGGTTAATCCTAACCTTGCTGAGGTTAACCCTGACCCTGCTGAGGTTAATCCTAACCTTGCTGAGGTTAACCCTGACCCTGCTGAGGTTAACGCTAACTGCCTAACCTTGCTGAGGTTAACCCTAACCCTGCTGAGGTTAACCCTAACCCTGCTGAGGTTAATCCTAACCCTGCTGAGGTTAACGCTAACTGCCTAACCTTGCTGAGGTTAACCCTAACCCTGCTGAGGTTAACCCTAACCCTGCTGAGGTTAACCCTGCTGAGGTTAATCCTAACCCTGCTGAGGTTAACCCTAACCCTGCTGAGGTTAACGCTAACTGCCTAACCCTGCTGAGGTTAATCCTAACCCTGCTGAGGTTAACCGTAACCTTGCTGAGGTTAATCCTAACACTGCTGAGGTTAACCCTAACCCTGCTGAGGTTAACCGTAACCTTGCTGAGGTTAATCCTAACCTTGCTGAGGTTAACCCTAACCCTGCTGAGGTTAACCCTAACCCTGCTGAGGTTAACCGTAACCTTGCTGAGGTTAATCCTAACCCTGCTGAGGTTAACCCTAACCCTGCTGAGGTTAACGCTAACTGCCTAACCCTGCTGAGGTTAACCCTAACCCTGCTGAGGTTAACCGAAACCTTGCTGAGGTTAATCCTAACACTGCTGAGGTTAACCCTAACCCTGCTGAGGTTAACCGTAACCTTGCTGAGGTTAATCCTAACCTTGCTGAGGTTAACCCTAACCCTGCTGAGGTTAACCCTAACCCTGCTGAGGTTAATCCTAACCCTGCTGAGGTTAACCCTAACCCTGCTGAGGTTAACCGTAACCTTGCTGAGGTTAACCCTAACCCTGCTGAGGTTAACCGTAACCTTGCTGAGGTTAATCCTAACCTTGCTGAGGTTAACACTAACCCTGCTGAGGTTAACCCTAACCCTGCTGAGGTTAACCGTAACCTTGCTGAGGTTAATCCTAACCTTGCTGAGGTTAACCCTAACCCTGCTGAGGTTAACCGTAACCTTGCTGAGGTTAATCCTAACCTTGCTGAGGTTAACCCTAACCCTGCTGAGGTTAACTGTAACCTTGCTGAGGTTAATCCTAACCCTGCTGAGGTTAATCCTAACCTTGCTGAGGTTAACCCTAACCCTGCTGAGGTTAATCCTAACCTTGCTGAGGTTAACCCTAACCCTGCTGAGGTTAATCCTAACCTTGCTGAGGTTAACCCTAACCCTGCTGAGGTTAATCCTAACCTTGCTGAGGTTAACCCTAACCCTGCTGAGGTTAATCCTAACCTTGCTGAGGTTAACCCTAACCCTGCTGAGGTTAATCCTAACCTTGCTGAGGTTAACCCTAACCCTGCTGAGGTTAACCCTAACCCTGCTGAGGTTAATCCTAACCTTGCTGAGGTTAACCCTAACCTTGCTGAGGTTAACCCTAACCCTGCTGAGGTTAACCCTAACCTTGCTGAGGTTAATCCTAACCTTGCTGAGGTTAACCCTAACCCTGCTGAGGTTAATCCTAACCTTGCTGAGGTTAACCCTAACCCTGCTGAGGTTAACCCTAACCCTACTGAGGTTAATCCTAACCCTGCTGAGGTTAATCCTAACCTTTCTGAGGTTAACCCTAACCCTGCTGAGGTTAATCCTAACCTTGCTGAGGTTAACCCTAACCCTGCTGAGGTTAACCCTAACCCTGCTGAGGTTAATCCTAACCTTGCTGAGGTTAATCCTAACCTTGCTGAGGTTAACCCTAACCCTGCTGAGGTTAACCCTAACCCTGCTGAGGTTAACCCAAACTGCCTAACAATAAAAGTATATTGGAACAAACATCAAGCCGTGTTGCTGCCTCTGTTACGTCCGAGACTCACCGGGTAACGGGGAAACCTGCTACAAAAACCATATCTGATGTTATGAATACATAACTTACCTCCAACACACACATACGCACTCACACACACACCTCACAAACACACAGACTCACGCACACACACAGACTCACGCACACACACACACACACACTCTCGCGCACACACGCATGCACACACTCAAGCACACACACCCACACACAGACTCACGTGTGCACACTCACGCACAAACACACACACACACTCACGCACAAACACACACACACACACTCACGCACAAACACACACACACACACTCACGCACAAACACACACACACAAACTCTCGCACATGGACACACGGACGCATATACTCACTTGCTGCCTTATGTCCTACGCCATCAGGCTCATTATGCAGTTTCCATGGCAACAGTGATGGCTGAGAGATAAGAGTTGCAACACACACACATACACATACACCTCCAGACACTGTGTCTGTTGGACATTTTGTATTCCTGTTTATCGTTGCATTTTATTTAAGCTAATTATATTTACATATAATTCTGAGATGATATATTAATACATATATATATATATACTGTGTATATCCATGTATTTATATACAGTATATATATATTAATAAAGTATTATTATTATACACACACACAGACATGAACATAAAAGTTCAGTGTTCAAAATACTACTTCTGAGCGCACACACCCACACACCCACACACATATACACACACACACACACACACACACACACACACATGAGGCGATCCAGTGTGTTGCCATGGCTACAGAAACCAGTTATGTGTGTGTGGTTTATCACTTCATCTTCAGTGTCTTTAACTCCACGTTAATTCAATTCAATTCAGTTTATTTTGTATAGCCCAATATCACAAATCACAAACTCCCCTCAGAGGGCTTTACAATCTGTACACATACGACATCCCTGACCTTTGACCTCACATCGGATCAGGAAAAACTCCTAAATGATAGAAAAAACTTTGAGGGGTAAAAAGGTAAGAACCCTCCAGGAGAGCAACAGAGGAGGATCCCTCTCCCCGGATGGACAGAAGAATAGATGTCATGTGACCAGATGAACAGAGTTACAGAGTTACATGAACATTCAATGAATATGACAGAAATGATCTAGTGGGGCAATATGGTAGTACATGTTCCTTAAGATATGATAACGCCGAGATTCTTTACAGTGGTGTTGGATGCCAGGGCAATGCCATCTACAGAAACCACATCACCAGATAATTGATCTCTGAGGTGTTCAGGGCCAGTAAATTAACTTCAGTTTTGTCTGAGTTTAACATCAGGAAGTTGCAGGTCATCCATGTTTTTATGTCTTTAAGACATTCTTGAATTTTAGCGAGCTGGTTGGTCTCCTCTGGTTTGATCGATAGATATAATTGAGTATCGTCTGCATAGCAATGAAAGTTTATGGAGGGTTTCCTGATAATGTTGCCCAAAGGAAGCAGATATATGGTAAATAAAATTGGTCCAAGCACAGAACCTTGTGGAACTCCGTGATTAACGTTGGTGGTCATTGAGGCTTCATCGTTTACAATTATAATAATAATTAATTTAAGTGGCCGTGGGACAGACACAGTCTCTATAGAGTTAAGGGTGGGTAACTGTTCCAATGGAAGTGCAGAGAAGGGTGGAAGACTACAACTCTGCTTCTGCTTCCTGATCTGAACTCTGGGTCATGGATTAAGTCCGCTAATCAGCTTGGCCATGTTCACAGAAATGAGACGCGCTCCATCCCAAGTGGGATGAATGCCGTCTGGACTCATCAGATCAGGCTTTCCCCAGAAAGTCTGCCAGTTATCTATGTAGCCCACATTGTTTGCTGGGCACCACCTGGACAACCAGCGGTTGAATGACGACATGCGGCTATACATGTCATCATTGATCAGATTGGGGAGAGGGCCAGAGAAAACTACGGTGTCCGACATTGTCTTGGCATAAGTACACACCGATTCCACATTAATTTTAGTGACCTCCGACCGCCGCAGTCGGGAGTCATTACCGCCGGCGTGTATTATAATCTTACTGTAACTACGCTCATCTTTAGCCAGCAGTTTTAAACCAGATTCAATGTCGCCCGCTCTGCCCCCCGGGATGCATATGACTTTGGTCCCTGGCTTCCCTATCTTCACGTTTCTGACTATGGAGCTACCTATAACCAGAGTGGGTTTCTCAGCGGGTGCGTCGCTGAGTGGGGAAAACTGGTTCGAAACGTGAAGAGGTTGGTGGTGCTCAGTGGACTTCTGTTTAGACTTAAAACCCCTTCGAACAGTCACCCAGCCATCCGGCAGCTCGGGGGCTGCTAGGGAACAGCTAACAGAAGCTACGGCTAGCTGGTGGGACGGGCTAACTAGCGTAGCTGTCTGAGCTTCGATGGGGCGGAGCCGTGCATCTAACCCACTTAGAACTGCCTCCAACCAGCAAATGAACTACACGTGTTGATGTACCGTTATCATTAAGGGAGGCAGAGGAATAGCTCTACATGAGACACTCTGAGCAAGAGAGAGAAGGAGCGGGAGAAGAAAACATCACAAGCTGCTAAGCTGGCAACCGGAAGTGATGCAATACGCTTCTTCTTCTTAGCTGCTTTTACCTCATTGTGGAATCAAACTGTGTACTTTACATTAAATAAGAAACGTCTAAACCTTAGTAGTTTTTTGTGTCAATTGTAATTGAACAATAGTAATTTTACATTTTGTAACTTTAACTTTATCTCAGCAGATTTATTCAAATTTCTCTTTAATTTCACAAATAAAATCCACTCGGTGAACGATTCGTTTTCACTATGAACATTAATTTATTGTTATTTAGAATTCATATTACACAAATCTCTTATTTTGACATCTAAACAGATAGGAGGACAGTTTGATTTTATTATTGTGTCATTTTTAGAAGCACGAGTTTAAAATTATGAAAAAATCTTCAGGTGATCAAACAAATTGCTCTTTACTCACTTCATTTCCTCTATAAATCAGATACATAACCTCTCTTTGAGGCTTTACTCAGCAGCTTGCAGCTGATTGGACGAGGAGAGGGGACCAATCAGGAACAGCCGTTTCTTTAGAACATTCCAGTTTAAAACCATTTTAATTTAAGATGAAGGAGAAAATCTGAGAAAAGTCCTGTTAGTGAAGAGACGACCAAGAGGAGTCACCATGTCATCCTGCAGATCCTGGTCCTGGTCCTGGTGGTCTCACTGGTCCTCCTGATTTGAGAACACTCCAGCTTCCCAGCGCAGAGCGCGTTGGTTTTTATGTCGAATGACTCGAGTCGACTCAACCACCTGAAGGCAGACAAGACAGAGACAAGGAGTTAAGGAGACAAGGAGAGAAAGGACATGGAGACGGTGAACAGCCGGTTTGGTTAAACTGTATGAAGGTAAATTAAGTCTGCTTGTACCTCGCTATTCACGTCGTCAACCGGCAGAATTCCTGCGTACTGAAAACACAGAATGATGAGCTTTTACCTCAGAATTCAATTAGTTTTAAGTTTTAATTCATCATTAATAAAAATAAAACATCATGTCTTAAAGTCTCGAAACACATTTTAAACCTTCTGATTCCAACGGACAGGAAGCACCAAACCTTCAAAATAAGAGCCAGGACGTCCTGCATGGTTTTTACTGCTCCAGCATGGACTTTAATGGTCCAGCATGGACTTAACTGATCCTGTATGGACTTAACTGATCCTGTATGGACTTTACTGGTCCAGCATGGACTTTAATGGTCCAGCATGGACTTTAATGGTCCAGCATGGACTTAACTGATCCTGTATGGACTTTACTGGTCCAGCATGGACTTTACTGGTCCTACATGGAAGTTACTGGTCCAGCATGGACTTAACTGATCCTGTATGGACTTAACTGATCCTGTATGGACTTTACTGGTCCAGCATGGACTTTACTGGTCCTACATGGAAGTTACTGGTCCTGCATTTACAGAATGTTGAGCTTTTACGTCAGAATTAATAAAAATAAAACATCATGTCTTAGAGTCTCGAAACACATCTTAAACCTTCTGATTCCAACGGACAGGAAGCACCAAACCTTCAAAATAAGAGCCAGGACGTCGTGACGGGACTCACCATGCTCTCCTCCAGCTTCACTTTGACTTGTCTCTCCTTGAAGTCTTGCAGCAGAGTCTCCGATAGACCTCTAAGGGGAGGAGGAGGGGACCGGACCGCCGCGGGGGAAGAAGAGGGGGGAGGTGGGGAGGACCAGGGCTGAGCCGTGATAAAGGACATGAAGGGACGAGGAGACGTGGAGGACACACTGATGGGCTGATCTGTAACAACAGGAAGAACATCATCAATGACATCATCAATGACACACTGTGATGTCATCCTCCTCTGTCTTTACCTCTGCATGTAGGACTTAACTGGTCCTGCATGGACTTAACTGGTCCTGCATGGACTTAACTGGTCCTGTATAGACGTTACTGGTCCAGCATGGACTTAACTGGTCCTGAATGGAATTTACTGGTCCAGCATGGACTTAACTGGTCCTGCATGGACTTAACTGGTCCTGCATGGACTTAACTGATCCTGTATAGAAGTTACTGGTCCTGCATGAACGTAATGGTCCTGCATAGACTTTAGTGGTCCAGCATGGACGTTATTGGACCTGTACACTCTACAGAGTGAAGCAATGGTGGTTCAGACTTTGGCTGGTGTCTCGGTCCTCGTTACTGATTGTCACAAAGTCTGAACCACCTGAAGCTGCTGGACTTTGGTTGCTCCCTTATTCAGTAACTTATTCTCTGCAGCAATGTGACACCACCAGACCACATTCAGGTCTCACTGCACACTATTCAGGTTTTAGTTTATTCAGCAATCAGCAATGCTAAAGTTATTGCTGATTTCCTTTTATTAACAAATCAACCTGCAGAGAAAGTTTTTATTGACGTCAAAGTTCATCATTATAGTGTCACTCTGGGGTTTCTGGGTCTGACCAGCTGAGACGGCTGTCAATCAACACCCAAACAGCCTTAATATCTTCTTTAAGGAGCTTTTATTGTCAAAATCCTGTATCAAACTGAGTGAGAAATGTGATGTTTTCACAATATTCAGTCAGAGTTTGATCCCAGCAGCATCTGGTGGACGTCAGAGGAACTGCAGTCAGACACAAATAATAGCAGACGTGATAACAGATCTTTCTGCAGGTCCATTTTCATAGAAATAATTTGATTTGATTTAATTTAATTTAATAATTGAGTCTGCCTGGATGTTAATCGATCAGGATCGTTTGAAATTAGACCCGCTCAGGTTCTTGATATTCATCAGTGATGTCAAATGTACCAGAAAATAGTTTAACTTTTGAAAGAATGAGGAACATAATGTTCCTCAGATGAAACACGTTAAACATGAAACATCAGGAAACACCTGGAAATCAACCGGTTCCAGCAAATGCACAACTAGCGCAACGCCAACCTTTTAACGGATGAAAGAGAGGTGCAAACATTGACCAAAGAATCAAGTTCTGTGAGTTCTGTGAGTTCTGTAGGTTCTGTAGGGTATGTGAGTTATGTGGGTTCTGTGGGTTCTGTGAGTTCTGTAGGTTCTGTAGGGTATGTGAGTTATGTGGGTTCTGTGAGTTCTGTAGGTTCTGTGGGGTATGTGAGTTCTGTGGGTTCTGTGAGTTCTGTGAGTTCTGTAGGTTCTGTAGGGTATGTGAGTTATGTGGGTTCTGTGAGTTCTGTAGGTTCTGTGGGGCATGTGAGTTCTGTGGGTTCTGTGGGGTATGTGAGTTCTGTGGGTTTTGTGAGGTATGTGAGTTCTGTGGGTTCTGTGGGTTCTGTGAGTTCTGTGAGTTCTGTGAGTTCTGTGGGTTCTGTAGGTTCTGTGAGTTCTGTGGGTTCTGTGAGTTCTGTGAGTTCTGTGAGTTATGTGGGTTCTGTGAGTTCTGTGGGTTCTGTAGGTTCTGTGAGTTCTGTGGGTTCTGTGAGTTCTGTGAGTTCTGTGGGTTCTGTGAGTTCTGTGAGTTCTGTGGGTTCTGTGAGTTCTGTGAGTTCTGTGGGTTCTGTAGGTTCTGTGAGTTCTGTGGGTTCTGTGAGTTCTGTGAGTTCTGTGGGTTCTGTGAGTTCTGTGAGTTCTGTGGGTTCTGTGAGTTCTGTGAGTTCTGTAGGTTCTGTGAGTTCTGTGAGTTAGTTTGTGATAATTTAAGGGAAACAGCTTCATTATTAAAGTTAAAGACATTTCTTAAACCTGATTCAGTGACTCGTTGAAGAACAACCAGTACACGCCCAGTTTAAAACTAAAGCATGTATTAGGGTCCTTGTAATTAATAGGTAATAATAGGTAATAAGGCCCTTATAAACCTTGTAATATGCTTATGAACATGATCTTATAATAATACTTTATAGGTGTTAATAATAGCATTAGAAGCATGTTTAATGTTAGATTATAAGACATTCATAAGACATTTATAAGAACTTAATAGTTAGGAATGTTAATAACAACCTTATGAGCTTCTTACAATTGTTTTAAATGGCATATAATAATAATAATAATAATCCATTTAATTTATATAGTGCTTTTCAAGAAACTCAAAGACACTTTACATTATACACCGTAGACACAGCTACGGGGAGCAATGCAGGGTTAAGTGTCTTGCTCAAGGACACATCGACTAGGGCGGGGATTGAACTGCCAACCCCTTGATTGAAAGACGGGCATGCTAACCACTGACCCACAGTCGCCCCAAATATATATCATTGTTAAAACACATAATAATGCTAATAAGCATCTTTTGTGGGTGTTTTCTATCTATTAACTAACACTTATTGGAAGGATCTTAGTATTATGCTTTGTTTGTAATCAGATTACATCAAAGCAGCCGACACACAGAGAGCCTTCTGGAGCTGCCTAGTTTTCTAGATACAGCCTCGATAAAGACGACATACCTGTGTTGGCAGGTGGGTAGAACTGACTGACGGCCACTTTGGTGGCCTGTTCCAACAGAGGAGCTGGAGAGAAGAACTGTCTATCAGTTTCCTCCCTGGACTCCCTCAGCTCCTGTTCCCGCTTCAGGGCCTCCTCGATCTCCTTCTCGATGAAATCTGGAGCTCCTTTTCCTCTGGACTGCAGGCCATTTGACTCCAGGTTCTCCCTCCAGGACCAAGGAGTGGTCGACGTGGTACCAAGCCGAGGTGTCAGTGCGGGGGAGGAGGAGAAGTGGGAGGATGAAGAAGTTGTTTGCACCTCTGAGCCCCTCACAGAGAAGGAAGGAGGAGCTGAACTCTTTCTGCTGATGTTCTCGGTTTTGTTAGGGTGTCGATGAGGACAGCATGGTGACAGGAAGACTTCTGCTCCTCCAGACTCAGAATGAGTTATTTCTTCCGTCCTCTTGTCCTCGTCTTGTTGGTCAAGCTCCAGCTCCGGTAGAGGATCTAGACGGTGTCGTACTAGGATCCCTTCCTGCTGCTGAGGCTCCTCCTTCTTCTGGTTCTCCTCCTGGATCTCACGCTGGATGATAAAGTTCACTCGGTTCTTCTCTTTAGCTTTGACAGGCGTAAGTGGTGACTGGAGACGTTTGGTTTTTATCTCGACCATCTCGGCTCTGCTGTCGGTAAGCTTCAGCCCTCGAGAGCGCCGCAGGTTCTCCTCACGTTCCTGAACTAACCGGATCTCCCTTTCAATGGGGGTCTCATAGTCGCTGGTGGACTTGCAGCTCCTGTTCTCTTGCTGAGTGCCATCATAGAACATGCCATCATCACTGGTGTAGCCGCCGCCCACCTCCACAGTCAGCTCCTCCAGGTCAGGGTCCAGGCTATCGAACACACTGCTTGGCCGGCTAAGACTCTCTGTCAGCTCCTTCTCTGGGTAGATCTCATCTTCTTCCGTCGTTATAGAAGTTGTTGTATCCTCGCTCACTTCCAAATTTTCGTATGTCTCCATTTGCTCTGATGAGGACATATCAGGATGTGGCTGCAGAGACACATTCAGATGTGTTCTTGAGGACCTTAGAGGGCTGGACAGGGCAGTCACCCGGTCCTGCTCCATCTTCAGGAACTGTTGTCGGGCAGCACTGAAGTTGATCTGCTCCTTGTCAATGGACCCGTAATCAGCGAGGCAGGGAGGTTCTGTTCTGGAGCTGACAGTACTGTAACTCACGCTGAGACCTTCTATCAGTTTATTGGTAGATCTGCTCAGGTCCAGGTCCTTCAGCGCACTCAGCTCATCTTTAAATGTGGGGTTCTTCTTTGGTGCTTGGCAGCGAATGATCTCCCTCCGAAGCTGGTTGTCCTCTTCCTTCCGGATTACTTTGTTGCCGTTCTTCTGTTCCACTTTGTACTGTGAGTCTCCATCGCTCTTTGCAAAAAGACTCTCTGGCTTCTGGATGCTGGTGTAGGTCTGTAGTTTGAATCCTTTCTCCTTCTTCAAGGTTGACAGCTGAGTCTGCCGCTGCGGTGAGAGCATCCAGGCTTCGTTCATCTCGGCCTCGGGACTAGACGGATCCTCCACGAAGGAGTAGAAACCGCAGTGAGAGCCCGAGCTGCTGCTGGGACTGCTGGGATCGATGCAGCTGCTGGGATGCCACTCATCGCTGGCGCTCCCTCCATCCTGCGACACAGCGACCTGAACTAAAACGTGTCTGCACCCGTCACCCTGCTGAGAGGAGATGACCACTGAGGAATGACTACCAGTGACGGAGATGCTGTCGGAGCTGAAGATTGGATCGCTCAAGTCTGGGGACTCCCTCCGTGCCGGGCCGGCGATGGTGCGCATGTCTGAGGGTTGAAGGAGGGGGGAAAGAGGCTTCAGTACCCAGTTCCTTGGGATGCTAGCCATGGCTGCAGGGGTGGCTGTGGGGCCAGCGGCAGATGAAGATTCAGATGGAAGAAGACGCTGAATGGAGCTCTGAGGAGTCAGAACATCGCGACGGTCGACTGACGAGAGTCTCTGAAACAACAGAGAAGACGTTTACTACAGAAGGTCAGTTATGATGGAAACAACAGCATCAGGTTACGGCCCCCAGATATGGTCTGTAAGCATAAAGTAACAGAAGTAGAAAACATAGAAGAAGAAAGTAACATAGAAGTAGAAAGTAACATAGAATAAGAAAGTAACATAGAAGAAGAAAGTAACATAGAATAAGAAAGTAACATAGAAGAAGAAAGTAACATAGAAGAAGAAAGTAACATAGAAATAGAAAGTAACATAGAAGTAGAAAGTAACATAGAATAAGAAAGTAACATAGAAGAAGAAAGTAACATAGAAGAAGAAAGTAACATAGAAGAAGAAAGTAACATAGAAATAGAAAGTAACATAGAAGAAGAAAGTAACATAGAAATAGAAAGAAACATAGAAGTAGAAAGTAACATAGAATAAGAAAGTAACATAGAAGAAGAAAGTAACATAGAAGAAGAAAGTAACATAGAAATAGAAAGTAACATAGAAGTAGAAAATAACATAGAAATAGAAAGAAACATAGAAGAAGAAAGTAACATAGAAGAAGAAAGTAACATAGAAGTAGAAAGAAACAGAAATAGAAAGAAACATAGAAATAGAAAGTAGTACAGAAGTAGTAAGTAGTATAGAAGTAGAAAGTAACATAGAAGTAGAAAGAAACATAGAAGTAGAAAGTAACAGAAATAGAAAGAAACATAGAATAAGAAAGTAACATAGAAGTAGAAAGTAGTGTAGAAATAGAAAGTAACATAGAAATAGAAAGTAACATAGAAGTAGAAAGTAACATAGAAATAGAAAGTAACATAAAAGTATAAAGTAACATAGAAGTATGAAGTAGCAGTAGAAGTAACAGTAAAATAGAAGTACCTCAAAATGTACAGTAGGCGATCAGTTTGGAGGAAATAAATCTGAAGAATATCGATAAAGTTTATTAGAGCTGAACGATCAGTGATAACATTTACGGACCATAAAGGAAGGAGAGGACACCACGGCAACCACTGTGTTACAATGTAGCCAAATAGACAATAGACTTATTTATACAGGAGATAGTTTATATACATGTCTATAAACTTATCTATAAACCTATTTCTGGTATATACATGACATAGGCTGAGAGCACAATACTGGAGCGCCAATCAGAAGTCTCAATGACTCCGACAGTCAGTCATAGATGTTAGTTTTAGCATTGTAGCATGAGTTCAGTGTGACTGAGTGAGATAAACTGCCGCGCCTGCGGTCTGACTGCTGCTGTCAGCTGATAAAGCCAGCAGACAGACAGGAGGTCATAGGTCACCGTGTGGTCAGAGCAAACCACATCAACATGTGAAGGAGTGCCTGATGTCTACTGTAGCGCCCCCATCAGGATGGGGACAAGGACTTGTACAAAGAGGCAAAATACAGGCTTAGCAGGGCAGTGAGAGACGCTAAACTACAACACTCTCAGCAAGTGATCTGTCTGGAGGTCTCAGACAGATCACCAACCACACGCCTAAAGCCCCCAACTCCTGAAGATTTTAAAGACAATGGGACAGTCCTGAGTCCTCCGTCAACCAGCCACAAACCACCAGGAGCTCATGCATCTGTACCACCCATCCCAACACCTCCCCCACCCCCCACTCCAGTGACGACACTCTCTATTCTGGAGAGACGGGCTGTTTAAAAAACAGAATCCCCGCAAAGGAGCCGGCTCGGACTCTGTCTCCCCCTCCACCCTGAAGCATTGTGCTGACCAGCTGTCTCAGGTGTTTACAGACATCTTCAACACCTCCCTGGAGACATGCCACATTCCAGTCTGCTTCAAGGCCTCCATCATCATCCCCGTCCCCAAAGAACCAAGGATCACATGACTCAATGACTACAGGCCTGTCGCTCTGACCTCTGTGGTCATGAAGTCCTTTGAACGCTTAGTCCTGTCCCACCTCAAAACCCTCACCGACCCACATCTGGACCCCTGTATCAACATGGCCTTCATTTCATCCTCCAGCATCTGGACTCCCCAGGAACCTACGCTAGGATCCTGTTTGACATCCCGTCTCTGTTGCAGTACAAGCTCTCTCAGCTGCACATGCCCGACTCCACCTGTAAGTGGATCACAGACTTCCTGTCTGACAGGAAGCAGCACGTGAAGCTGGGAAAACAGGTCTCAGCCTCTCGGCCCATCAGCACCGGTTCCCCCAAAGGCTGCATTCTCTCCCCTATGATCTTCTCCTTGTACACCAACAGCTGCACCTCCAGTCACCAGTCCGTCAAGCTCCTGAAGTTTGCAGATGACACCACCCTCATTGGACTCATCTCTTGTGGGGATGAGTCCCTCCTACAAGTGGGAGTCTGACCATCTGGTGACCTGGTGCAGTCAAAACAACCTGGAGCTCAACGCTCTAGAGACAGTGGAGATGGTTGTGGATTTCAGGAAGAACGCGCCCCACCCGCCCCCATCCCCCTGTGTGACTCCCCCGTCAATGCTGTGGAGTCTTTCCACTTCCTGGGCTCCATCATAAACCAGGACCTCAAGTGGGACCCGAACATCAGCTCCATCACTAAGAAGGCTCAGCAGAGGATGTTCTTCCTGAGGCAGCTGAAGAGGTTCAACCTGCCAAAGAACATAATGGTGCACTTCTACACCACCATCATTGAGTCCATCCTCTGCTCCTCCATCACCGTCTGGTACAATGCAGCCACTAACAAGGACAAGGGCAGACTGCAGCACATCATCCACTCTGCTGGCAGGTGATTGGCTGCAATCTGCCGTCCCTTCAGGACTTGTTCGCTTCAAGGACCCTGAAGAGCAAGAAAGATTGTAGCTGACTCTCTCACCCTGGACAAGAACAGTTGGAGTCCCTTCATCTGGCAGGAGACTGACCCTCATGAACAGAGTCCGGGTCCCCCACTGACCCTCATGAACAGAGCTTTAAATACACTTAATTCTTCCCTTGATTGTTGTTGATTGTTGTTGATTGTTTAATGTTATTGTCCCATATTGCACCACCCACCATGACTAATTCCTTGTATGTGAAAACATACAATAAAAGATTCTGATTCTGATACTGATGTGAGGATATCATACGATTTATATATATATATATATATATATATATATATATATATATATATATATATATATATATATATATATATATACAAAACCTCTTTAAACTGTTCAAGTTCAAATCTTTTGTTTATATTTTGGCTTTATATCAGGCAGTCTGAAGTCAATACAAAACATAACAATAATATCTGTTTCAACATAAACTAGTCATCATAATTCATATTTATGAAGCTGTGATACTGTGGTCAAACATTCCTTTCTCAACAGGTTCATTCATATTTTCTTTTTCATATACACACAGTACATATATATATATAATATATATAACATATAATATATATATATATATTATATGTTATATATATTATATAATATGTATAACATACTTAATATATATATATTATATAATATAATATATATAATATATATATAATACATTTATAATATATATACACATACATAAAGTACATATATATATTATATGTATATTATATATACATTATATATATATATATCATATATATATCATATATATAATACATTTATAATATATATATATAATACATATATATAAATAAATAATGATGATTTAGTTATTTGTAGTTATTCAAGCAGTTTTTCTCACCTGAGATCAGCTTCCTGTCACAAGCAGAAACTCCGACTAGATAATAACTGACTAAAGTGACAAAGTTCAGCTTTTATCATCCAATCAGAGACCCCGCCCACCACACAACAGACCCCGCCCACCCTGACCCACACACACACTTGTTTGTGTTTCTATACTTGTGAGGACCCTCACTGCCATTATTCTCTGGCTGCACTAACACAGAAATCATGCACTGGCACGATATCAAAGTGTCTTTTTCAAAACAGTATCAACCTTTTATTTATCCTCCAAAAATATACAGTAAAAAAACATCTGCAGCAATTCCTTTACCAAACACACTTCTGTCTTCAGAATGCAGTACAATGTAATGTTCTTGTTTTGTGTATCATTAGTCAGAGTCTTATAGTCATTGTCATTTAATAACGTTTTTGAATTTGTTCTCTGCATATTTAGAGGTTCTCTTCTTTGGGCAGCTGCTGCCCTCTGCTGGTCACATGTATACAAGTTACATTGATGTAAGTCTAAAAATGGAGCCGGTAGGGGAAACCAACACTGTGGCCCTGTTTGTTTGTTTGTTTGTTTGTTTGTTTGTTTGGTCTCACCTTGGTGTCATGGTCCAGACTGTAACAGAGAACTTGCCAGGGAGGAGTGTACCTGAACATCCTGGTTTGAACTGGATCTGACTGGTTCCTACTGGTTCTGGTCTGTATGATGATGATGAGGATGTCAATCAGACCTTCAGCCAGCAGGAACCAATCCCTATAAACCCTGAGAGATGGAGATGATTTATGGATCAGAAAGCATCAGCATGGTAAACAGGAAGTTAGTTACACAACTTATTGTGGTCTAAAATCAGGACCGGTTTCCTGAACTCAATGTGATCTAGACTGATAACTAAGTTCTAGTTCTTAATAATAAGTTATTATTATAAACTAGAATGTAGAGTAAGAAGACAAATATGTATTTTCTGAAGTGTCCATTTCCTTCTTGGAATATCAGACTTATTTAATGTTAGAAGTGAATAGGTCCTTTATAGTTTTAGAGTATATATATATATATATATACTGTATATATACAGTATATATGTATATATACAGTATATATATATATGTATATATACAGTATATATGTATATATACAGTACATATATACTGTATATTCTCATTTACAATCGACTTTAGCAGGTTTCCATAATGTTAGCTTGAAATATGATTGATATTGTTATTATGTGATAACTTATCCAAACATTTTCAGCAGTACAATATCTGTTATTATTATTGTTACTTTATAGAGATATTTATTTATACAGGAAGTTCAAAGATAAGAAATAAATGATAGAAAATAGGAGTTTAACAACAAACATAAATAATTTTCTGGAGAGTTTGTCAGGAATGCTGCTGACCAACAGAAACACACTCTCAATGACTAGCCACACCAACACACTAACACACACACACACACACACACACACACACACACACACACAGTGCATGTGGATCAGTCCTCCATCAGCCGGTGGAACTGAACCTGGGACATCATGTTGGGACCAACCTTTCTAAAGGGTTCTAATGGATTCTAAGGGATTCTTAAGGGTTCTAGTGGATTCTAAGGGATTCTAAAGGGTTCTAAAGGACTCGTTCCATGTAATGAAGAAAGTGCGTGTTAACCTACTCATGACTTTCCGTAGCAAGGTGGAGGTTTGTGCGGACACTTTCTCTGTTATGGAGGTGATGGAGGTAATATAGGTGATGGAGGTAATATAGGTGATGGAGGTGATATAGGTGATGGAGGTTATATAGGTGATGGAGGTGATATAGGTGATGGAGGTGATATAGGTGATGGAGGTTATATAGGTGATGGAGGTGATATAGGTGATGGAGGTTATATAGGTGATGGAGGTGATATAGGTGATGGAGGTTATATAGGTGATGGAGGTGATATAGGTGATGGAGGTTATATAGGTGATGGAGGTGATATAGGTGATGGAGGTTATATAGGTGATGGAGGTGATATAGGTGATGGAGGTTATATAGGTGATGGAGGTGATATAGGTGATGGAGGTGATATAGGTGATGGTGGTTATAGAGGTGATGGAGGTTAGAGAGGTGATGGTGGTTATAGAGGTGATGGTGGTTATAGAGGTGATGGAGGTCATAGAGGTGATGGAGGTCATAGAGGTGATGGTGGTTAGAGAGGTGATGGAGGTTATAGAGGTGATGGAGGTGATGGAGGTTAGAGAGGTGATGGAGGTTATAGAGGTGATGGAGGTTAGAGAGGTGATGGAGGTTATAGAGGTGATGGAGGTTATAGAGGTGATGGAGGTTATAGAGGTTATAGAGGTGATGGAGGTTAGAGAGGTGATGGAGGTTATAGAGGTTATAGAGGTGATGGAGGTTAGAGAGGTGATGGAGGTTATAGAGGTTATAGAGGTGATGGAGGTTAGAGAGGTGATGGAGGTTATAGAGGTTATAGAGGTGATGGCAGTTATAGAGGTGATGGAGGTTATAGAGGTGATGGAGGTTATAGAGGTGATGGAGGTTATCAAATCATAGAGGTGATGGAGGTTGTAGGGGTTATAGGAGGTCGTTATGAAGGTTATATACGTGATAGAGGTGGTGTTAGAGGTAAAGATAAAGAATCAGTTTCTTGAGTCGACTCACTTTTATTTTTCTCTTTTATAAAACTCCAACAAACAGAATCAGGAAAGTCTGCAGGAGAAACTTACAAAATAAAATAAATACAACTCTAAAATGAATTCCATGTTTTCTATCATGGAGCTTATAGAGAGAGAGGAGGCTTCTAAGCTAATGCTAAGCTAGTGCTAAGGTTATAATAAGGTGATAATAAGCTAATGATAAGCTAATGCTAACATGAGTACAAACGTAAAAAGGTGTAACATTTTTTTTTTAAAGTAAAAACAGGTTTTATAAAACAAGAGAATGAAAAAACATTAAATGATGTCATGTTGTTAGAGGCGGGGCTGAAGGCGGGGCAGAGTGTGGGGCTGAAGGCCGTGGGTGGAGTTGACTTCCTGTAGTTTTTGTCCTGGAAAGGCTCTGTTCTTTTTATTTTAATACGACTATATTTTGAAGCGGTGCCCCCTGCAGGATCACATGATGCTGCAGCACTTACACGGCTGCTTCTCCTCCCTCACCTCCTCCGCTCCTCCTTTCACCTCCACCGCTCCTCCCCTCACCTCCACCACTCCTCCCTTCACCTCCACCGCTCCTCCCCTCACCTCCTCCGTCTCCCCGTTGCTCACAGCTGCTGTCACAGGAGGTTTAGTGGATGTGGGTGGGGGTGGAGCTGGTGTCTCCTCCTGCACTTCGCCCGGTGGTGTTTTCCCATTGGCGTCGTGGATGAGGACCAGCTCGGCTTTCACGATCCCCTTGAGACCCAGAACCTTCTTGGTCTCATCCTCGTCCTCCACACTCTGATACCCCATGAACACCATGGTGACGGGGTTCTCGGCGCTGGCCTCCGTCACGCTCGGCGTTCCGCCCGGTTTGGTCTCCAGCCCGACAATCTCCATCGGCGCCTCCTCCTGGACCTCCGCTGTCGTGGGAGGGGTCACCGTGGTCTGTAATATCATCGAGGCCTCGTCGGCTTTGTGGATGAGCTCTTCCACCTCGGAGGAGCTGAGCGGCTGGACGCCATCTTCCCCGTTCACCTCGTGGACCACTGAGAGACACAGAATCAGCATCAGGGTCAGAGTCCAGACCAGAACCCGTCACAGCTGAAGGACCAATAGGAACACACTATCCTCCGACACTATGTGATGTCACTAAATCTACAATGAAAGACCTTCAGCTGGAGTCTTCCTCCTCCTTCAGGTCTTCACTGTGACATGAGGAAGAGGAGGAAAAGGAGGAAGGGTGCATCTTAGCTGTGAGTCCACTGACTTCTGGGACTTCCTGTATCTTGCTGAGTATATTCTTTAAAGAGGTTTCTCTGCTATATTACTACTGTATCTGCTGTATTTAGTTATACTAGAATGCTAGTCTGTACTCTCTTTCTAATTTGAAAATTTTGAGCTGCGATTTCGTGCTTTTTTTACACAAGTGACTGAAAAGTCAACACAACCAGCTAGGATTTAAGTATTTGTTCTGTAATCCAAATCTACTAGGGACTAAACTATATTCTACTTTCTACCTTGAGGTAAAACAGACCTTTGTCCTTACTCAGTTTGGCAAGAATTTCACATTCTAGCAAACTGAGACTTCACTGGTGGAAAGGTATCCCCTGCCTGAGTGTTGACTCATACCAGTATCGATCGATAAGTGGGCAATTCCTTCAACGACCTGTGGGCGGGCTCATCACAACTGTAACTAATTATCGCCAACTCAGGTGTATAACCAGGTTGGGGCTTGTAGCGTCAGCTGAAGTGTCAGAGAAGACTCCTCGTATAAAGACCTAGTAGTCTTTCGTGGGAGTCAAGACTCGGAGGATAAAGACCTAGGAGTCTTTCGTGGGAGTCTTCGGTGGTGGCTGAGGGCGGCTGAGTATAAACATTTCTCTGTGATAATGTGTTTGCTTTCCATACCTGTGTGCACATCTACTCGTAGATACTATAGACTGTGGACTCAGTCACACATGCATCAAAATCCTTCCTCTCTTATTTATCCCGCCCGCTCCACACAGACCCAGCACCTCGTCACAGGGGGCCTCTGGAACTGCCAGTCAGCTAACCGCAAGGCGGACTTCATCTCTGGCTTCGCTATCAAGCAATCACTGGACTTCCTGGCTCTCACTGAGACCTGGATCACACCAGACAACACATCAACCCCTCTCTCCTCGGCCTTCTCCTTCAGCCACACAGCCAGACCCTCTGGTCGGGGGGGTGGCACAGGTCTACTCATCTCACCCAAATGGAGTTTTGCTCAATACCCGCTTCCATTTACCCCACTGTCTTTTGAGTTTCATGCAGTGACGGTTACTCATCCGGTTCATCTAACCATTGTTGTTCTCTACCGTCCACCTGGCTCCTTGGGAGACTTCTTGGAAGAACTAGACGTCCTCCAATCAAACTTCCCAGAAAACGCCCCCCCGCTCATCCTTCTGGGTGACTTCAACATCCAGACAGAGAAGTCATGTGACCTGCTACTCTTACTGTCTTCTTTTGCTCTCTCGCTCAGTCCTTCCCCTCCTACTCACAAAGCTGGCAACCACCTTGACTATATTTTCACCAGAAACTGCTCTACATCTACGTCAGCCCTCCCTTCAACTGACTCCTTCGCACTCATACAGCCTGACTCTGTCACTGACACTCTCCTCTGTCTTCCTCTCTTGATTCTCTCTGTCCTCTTCCGACTCGAAAGGTCCGCAAGTCCTCTCCGGCTCCGTGGTTGTCTGACTCGGTGCTCAGAGAGCCACTATGCGAGAATCGGAAAGGAAATGGCGAAAATCCAAACACGCCGACAACCTGCTCACCTATCAATCTCTTCACTCCTCCTTCTCTGCCTCTATCTCTGCAGCCAAAAGTCTGTTCTACCAATCCAGAATCGAATCCTCATTGTCTAACCCCAAAAAGCTCTTCTCTTTTTTCCAACCTCCTTGACCCCCCTGAACCACCCCCTCCCTCCACCCTTCTACCAAGACACTTTGTTGACTACTTCACAAAAAAGATAGACGACATACGCTCCTCATTCACTAATCCATCTTCTATAACTACACCTCCAGTAACTTCATCTTCTTCCTCCTCGTCTCCCAATCAAGTTATTACCTTGGTAACCTCTGACCCCCCAACCACCTGCCCCCTTGACCCCATCCCGTCTCACCTTCTCCAGTCCATTGCTCCGGACCTTCTTCCCTTTCTCACCCATCTTATTAACACCTCCCTCTCAACCGGCTGTTTCCCTAACTCTCTGAAGGAGGCAAGAGTCAACCCTCTCCTGAAGAAACCCACTCTCGACCCATCTGAAGTCAACAACTACAGACCTGAAGTCAACAACTACAGACCTGAAGTCAACAACTACAGACCTGTCTCTCTCCTCCCCTTCCTTTCCAAAACTCTAGAGCGAGCTATCTTTAACCAAGTCTCCTCCTATCTCCACAGTAACAACCTTCTAGACCCCCACCGGTCTGGATTCAAGGCCACTCAACAGAGACTGCCCTCCTTGCTGTCTCTGAGCAGCTTCACACTAGAGCAGCCTCTCTCTCCTCTGTCCTCATCCTTCTAGACCTTTCCGCTGCCTTTGACACAGTGAACCACCAGATCCTCATGTCCTCCCTCCAGGACCTGGGTATCTCAGGCTCTGGTCTCTCTCTTCTCATCCTACCTCACCGACCGCACTTACCTGGTAACCTGGAGAGGATCTGTGTCTGAGCCTTGTCCTCTGACTACTGGGGTCCCTCAGGGTTCAGTCCTTGGTCCTCTTCTCTTCTCTCTGTACACCAACTCTCTCGGCTCTGTCATTCGCTCGCATGGCTTCACCTACCACAGCTACGCTGACGACACCTAATTGATCCTCTCATTTCCCCAATCCGAAACACAGGTAGCAGCACAAATCTCTGCCTGTCTGACTGACATCTCTCAGTGGATGTCCACACACCACCTGAAAATTAACCCAGACAAGACTGAACTTATCTTCCTTCCAGGAAAAGGCTCTCCCACCCACGACCTGACTATTAACTTCAACAACTCAGTGCTGGCTCCGACTCCGACTGCCAGGAACCTCGGTGTGAGACTCGACAGTCAACTCTCCCTGACTGCCAACATTACCACAACATCACACTCCTGTAGGTACATGCTGTACAACATCAGGAGAATACAACCTCTTCTCACTCAGAAGGCGGCACAGGTTCTTGTCTAGGCTCTGGTCGTCTCACGGCTAGACTACTGCAACTCCCTCCTTCAGGTCTACCTGCTAATGCCATTCGACCTCTACAGCTCATCCAGAATGCAGCAGCTCGACTGGTCTTCAACCTCCCGAAATGTACCCACACTACTCCGCTCCTCCGCGACCTTCACTTGTTACCGGTAGCCGCCCGCATCCGCTTCAAAACATTGGTACTTGCGTACCGTGCAGCAAACAGATCGGGTCCGGTCTACATCCAGGACATGGTCTAACCTCACACCCAGGACATGGTCTAACCTCACATCCCACCTCGTTCACTTCGCTCGGCTTCTGCCAATCGGCTTGTAGTTCCGTCACTTCGAGCTAAACACTCAACAAAGTCACGACTGTTTGCTGTGCTGGCTCCTCATTGGTGGAACGAGCTTCCCATTGACATCAGGACAGCAGAAAGTCTCTACATCTTCCGTCGTAAACTAAAAACACATCTTTTTTTACTATACCTTGAATAGGGAAGGTAGTAGCACTCTAGTAGCACTTAAATGTCCCTCACCGATAGCACTTTGTAGTTTAGCACTTTAGTAGCACTTAAATGTCTCTTACTGATAGCACTTTGTAGTTTAACGTTATTGAAGAAATTGTACTTGCTTGATTCTTGTTGTTCTGAGTTTAGACTCATGGTTTAATGCACTTATTGTAAGTCGCTTTGGATAAAAGCGTCAGCTAAATAACATGTAATGTAAATGTAATGAGGAAGGGCAGGAATGGGTTGAAGAGGAGGAAGAGGAGGAAGGGGACAAAGGACACCTACAAAGCCTTGATTAGTGATGCACCATCATATCTTAAGGAGCTTGTAGTACCATATTGCCCCACTAGAGAGCTGCGCTCACTAAATGCGGGGCTACTCGTGGTTCCTAGAGTCCTAAAAAGTAGGATGGGAGCCAGAGCCTTCAGTTATCAAGCTCCTCTTTTATGGAACCAGCTTCCACTTTCAGTCCGGGAGGCAGACACAGTCACCTCATTCAAGAATAGACTTAAGACTTTCCTCTTTAATAGTGCTTATAGTTAGGGCTGAATCAGGTTTGCCCTGGTCCAGCCCCTTGATATGCTGCTATAGGCTTATAGGCTGCTGGGGGATGTTTTAGGATACACTGAGCACCTATCTCCTCTTCTCTCTCTCCTTATGGATGAATTTACATATCTCCATTGCACCTTATTAACTCTGCTTCCTCCCCGGAGTCGTTGTGACTTCACGTCTCATAGGGTCCATTGGACCTGGAGGTGTCTGATGCTGGTGAGCCGGCCTCCTGTCTTGGCCCTGCTGATGCCCCGCCCCCCTCCTCTCTACCTCCTTCTGTTTCATGGATTGTGGAGGTCCATTCATACATTCTGTCATATTCATGTAATGTGTTGTAACTCTGTAATGCTGTTCATCTGTACACATGACATCTATTGCATCTGTCCATCCGGGGAGAGGGATCCTCCTCTGTTGCTCTCCTGAAGGGTTCTTACCTTTTTTACCCTGAAAGGGTTTTTTCTATTATTTGGAAGTTTTTCCTGATCTGATGTGAGGTCAAAGGTCAGGGATGTCGTATGTGTACAGATTGTAAAGCCCTCTGAGGGGAGTTTGTGATTTGGAGCTATACAAAATAAACTGAATTGAATTTAATTGAAATGGGACGAAGGGGAGGAAGAGGAGGACAAGTAGGAAGGGGAGGAGGAAGGGGATGAAGGGGAAGAAGGGGAGGAGGAGGAAAAGGAGGAAAATGAGGAAGGGGAGGAAGGGCAGGAAGAGAAGGAAGTATTTGATTGTCTTTCTGTCCCCTCTCAGGGACGGATAATGGATCAGCTGATCTTAAAGGGTCCTTGTCTATGATAATGACATCACCTTTCCTCTCGTCCTCGTACACTTTGACCCCGTGGTGAGACAAGTCAACAGGAAGTGTGGTGTTTGTGGACAGAACCCGGGTTTCTCCCGTCACTCTGTCCCGCTCCACTGTTATCTCCACCGAGTACATGGCTGGAGGGGGAGGGGTCAAAGGTCACTCAGGGTCAAACACATGAGACAGACAAGTTAAATGTTACACATAAAGACACATTCTATTGGACTCTTCCTCCCAGTATCTGTGACCTCTGACCTCCTGTCTGCTACTCACCTGTGCTGGATGTGGTTTACAGGACTAAGACAATAATAACCATCCTGATGTACTTGTGTACATCATTCTCCTGATGTACATCATTCTCCTGATGTACTTGTGTACAGTAGCCTCCGGGGTTTGAGGCTACTGGTTTTGAACGCAGACTGGTTTCTAGTGAAGATTTACCAGAGACATGGTTTCTACTGATCCACTACCAGAGACCTGGTTTCTACTGATCCACTACCAGAGACCTGGTTTCTACTGATCCACTACCAGAGACCTGGTTTCTACTGATCCACTACCAGAGACCTGGTTTCTACTGATCCACTACCAGAAACCTGGTTTCTACTGATCCACTACCAGAGACCTGGTTTCTACTGAACGACTACCAGAGACCTGGTTTCTACTGAACGACTACCAGAGACCTGGTTTCAACTGATCCACTACCAGAGACTCTCTAATCAGACTACAGTAATCAGACTAGTGTAATCTATTTTACTGTAGTCTGTTTTACTGTAATCTGTCTCACTGTAATCTGTCTAATGTATTCATTCTCAATGTAATCTGTCTATTATAATCATTCTCACTGTAATCTATCTACTGTAATCTGTCTCACTATAATCTATCTACTGTAGTCTGTCTACTGTAATCATTATCACTGTATTCTGTCTCACTAATCAGTCTACTGTAATCTGTATCACTGTAATCAGTCTACTGTAATCTGTATCACTGTAATCAGTCTACTGTAATCTGTATCACCGTAATCAGTCTACTGTAATCTGTATCACCATAATCAGTCTACTGTAATCTGTATCACTGTAATCAGTCTACTGTAATCTGTATCACTGTAATCATTCTCACTGTAAACTGTATCACCATAATCAGTCTACTGTAATCTGTATCACTGTAATCATTCTCACTGTAATCTGTCTAATGTAATCTGTCTACTATAGTCTGTCTCACTGTAATATGTCTCACTGTATTCTGTCTGACTGTATTCTGTCTACTGTAATTTGTCTCACTGAAATCTGTCTACTGTAGTCTGTCTAATGTATTCATTCTCACTGTAATTTATCTACTGTAATTTGTCTCACTGTAGTCTGTCTACTGTAATCATTATCACTGTATTCTGTCTCACTGTAATCTGTCTCACTATAATCAGTCTCACTGTAATCAGTCTACTGTAATCTATATCACTGTAATATGTCTCACTGTATTTTGTCTACTGTAATCATTCTCACTGTAATCTGTCTAATGTAATCTGTCTACTATAGTCTGTCTCACTGTAGTCTGTGTCACTGTAATCTGTCTCACTGTATTCTGTCTACTATAATCATTCTCACTGTAATATATCTCACTGTAATCTGTCTACTGTAATATGTCTACTGTAATCTGTCTACTGTAATCTGTCTACTGTAATCAGTCTTACTGTAATCTGTTTTACTGCAATCAGTCTACTGTAATCTGTCTCACTGTAATCATTCTCACTGTAATCTGTCTCACTGTAACCTGTCCCACTGTAATAAATCTACTGTAATCAGTCTAACTGTAATCTGTCTACTGAAATCTGTCTCATTGTAATCATTCTCACTGTTATCAGTCTACTGTAATCTGTGTCACTGTAATCACTCACTGTAATCTGTCTAATGTAATCAGTCTACTGTAATCTGTCTCACTGTAATCTGTCTCTGTGATAACTGTAATGTGAATAATCTAATCTAATGTAATCTGATTACAGAGTCCAGTAGAGTGCAGCAAAGTCTCACCTTGAACTAACTGATCTGAGGCTGCAGCTGTCTTGCTGACGGCTGCTGTAGCCTATGACCTCTACAGCTGATCAGAGAGACATAGTGAGAGGAAGAGGAGACACAAAAAAGACGAAAGAAGAAATGTACCTTTAACTGATCCTGATGACACCTTCGGGACAGAGACAGGAAGTTCAAATTTACAAATAAAGTTACTGTTGTCCAAAAGGAAACAGAAAACTGCATTCTTAAACTACAAAATAAAATACAAAAGGAAGCAGTCTACTAGTCTTAAGTCCAAGTAGCGCCACCTCTATGCTGCAGAGTTCATTACAGCCACAATATGAACAAACAACATCCATATTATTTAATGTTAAGCGTCTGTTGTGTGTGTGTGGGGGGGATGCTCACAGTTGTGTGTGTTACGGTCTGACACGTGCCTCCAGTTTCCAAACTGACCAGCTCCTCCTCCAACCTGTAACACAGAAGGAATATTTCACTTTCATTCCATTGTCTTCATATTTGGATGGCTTTTCTCCCATTAACCTAGACCAATTGTCTTCAACGGTTTCTACTTCTAAACCGTCTACCTGTCTCTTAGACCCCATCCCAACGAGGCTGCTTAAAGACGTGTTGCCTTTAATTGGCACCTCTCTGCTGGATATTGTTAATGTGTCTTTGCTAACAGGCCATGTACCACATTCCTTCAAAGTAGCTGTAATTAAACCTCTCCTGAAGAAGACCACTCTTAATCCAGAGGTGTTGGCTAACTACAGACCGATCTCTAACCTTCCCTTCCTCTCTAACATCCTTGAGAAAGTAGGACTCATCTCTGTACTGGTCTTGTTAGACCTTAGTGCTGATAAAGGACTCATCTCTGTACTGGTCTTGTTAGACCTTAGTGCTGATAAAGGACTCATCTCTGTACTGGTCTTATTAGACCTTAGTGCTGATAAAGGACTCATCTCTGTACTGGTCTTGTTAGACCTTAGTGCTGATAAAGGACTCATCTCTGTACTGGTCTTGTTAGACCTTAGTGCTGATAAAGGACTCATCTCTGTACTGGTCTTGTTAGACCTTAGTGTTGATAAAGGACTCATCTCTGTACTGGTCTTGTTAGACCTTAGTGTTGATAAAGGACTCATCTCTGTACTGGTCTTGTTAGACCTTAGTGTTGATAAAGGACTCATCTCTGTACTGGTCTTGTTAGACCTTAGTGCTGATAAAGGACTCATCTCTGTACTGGTCTTGTTAGACCTTAGTGCTGATAAAGGACTCATCTCCGTACTGGTATTATTAGACCTTAGTGCTGATAAAGGACTCATCTCCGTACTGGTCTTGTTAGACCTTAGTGCTGCGTTCGACACCATTGATCATGACATCCTATTACAGAGACTGGATCAGTCGATTGGCATTTCAGGTACCGCACTAAGTTGGTTTAAATCCTATTTATCAGATCGATCTCAGTTTGTATTTGTAAACGATGAAGCCTCAATGACCACCAACGTTAATCACGGAGTTCCACAAGGTTCTGTGCTTGTTATAATATAAATACTTATATATTGTCATAATGTTATGCTTTTGTCAGGTTACTCCAGTTCAGAATAACACATAGAAGGTGAAATTTGTGTCAGGGAATGTCTGCTTCTTGAGAATAGATAGCGCCTTATCACAACACACCCATATGTCATCGAATCGTCTAATCAAAATGTGGACTGGCCTTGGAGGGCTCAGTTCTGTGGAGAGAGAGGAGGAGATGGAATTATCCCCCTCCTTGATAGTTTAGCACCAATTAGAAGTTGGGATGATGCATACAAACCTGTGACGAAATCTGTGTATGTAAAGGCCGGACTTCCTGGTTAGAGGGAGAGTTGTTGGGACTCCCTGTGATCGAGATCGCAGCGCTTGTACTTTGTTTGTGATCAGAGTAATAAATCTACCAGAACGAGAGAAGTTGTTGGCTGAATTCCTCCAAAGGCAATTCCCAGGCAGACGATCTTGAATCATGCTAACACTTGGACCAATTTTATTTACCTTATATATGCTTCCTTTGGGCAATATTATCAGGAAACGCTCCATAAACTTTCATTGATATGCAGATGATACTCAATTATATCTATCGATCAAACCAGAGGAGACCAACCAGCTCGCTAAAATTCAAGAATGTCTTAAAGACATAAAAACATGGATGACCTGCAACTTCCTGATGTTAAACTCAGACAAAACTGAAGTTATTTTACTGGCCCTGAACACCTCAGAGATCAATGATCTGGTGATGTGGTTTCTGTAGATGGCATTGCCCTGGCATCCAACACCACTGTAAAGAATCTCTAGTTATCTTTGATCGGGACTTGTCCTTTAACTCCACGTTAAGCAAATCTCAAGGATTGCATTTTTTCATCTACGTAACATTTACAAAATCAGACACATCTTGTCTCAAAAAGATGCAGAAAAGCTGGTTCACGCGTTTGTTACTTCCAGACTAGATTACTGCAACTCCTTATTATCAGGCTGCTCTAATAAGTCTCTTAAGTCCCTCCAGTTGATCCAGAATGCTGCAGCTCGTGTACTCACAAAAACTAAGAAAAGAGATCACATGACTCCTGTATTAGCTGCTCTGCACTGGCTCCCTGTAAAATCAAGAATCACATTTAAAATTCTTCTCCTCACCTACAAAGCCTTGATTGGTGATGCACCATCATATCTTAAGGAGCTTGTAGTACCATATTGCCCCACTAGAGAGCTGCTCACTAAATGCGGGGCTACTCGTGGTTCCTAGAGTCCTAAAAAGTAGGATGGGAGCCAGAGCCTTCAGTTATCAAGCTCCTTCTTTTATGGAACCAGCTTCCACTTTCAGTCCGGGAGGCAGACACAGTCACCTCATTCAAGAATAGACTTAAGACTTTCCTCTTTAATAGTGCTTATAGTTAGGGCTGAATCAGGTTTGCCTGGTCCAGCCCTCCTTGATATGCTGCTATAGGCTTATAGGCTGCTGGGGGATGTTTTAGGATACACTGAGCACCTATCTCCTCTTCTCTCTCTCCTTATGGATGAATTTACATCTCTCCATTGCACCTTATTAACTCTGCTTCCTCCCCGGAGTCGTTGTGACTTCACGTCTCATAGGGTCCATTGGACCTGGAGGTGTCTGATGCTGGTGAGCACGGCCTCCCATTGGCCCTGCTGATGCCCCGCCCCCCCTCCTCTCTACCTCCTTCTGTTTCATGGATTGGAGTTCCATTCATTACATTGTCATATTCATGTAATGTGTTTATGTAACCTCTGTAACTCTGTTCATCTGGTCACATGACATCTATTCATCTGTCCATCCGGGGAGAGGGATCCTCCTCTGTTGCTCTCCTGAAGGTTTCTTCCTTTTTTTCCCTATCAAAGGTTATTTTAATAATAATAATAATAATAATTCATTTAATTTATATAGTGCTTTTCTAGATACTCAAAGGCACTTTACATTATACACCGTAGACACAGCTACGGGGAGCAATGCAGGGTTAAGTGTCTTGCTCAAGGACACATCGACTAGGGCGGGGATTGAACTGCCAACCTCTTGATTGAAAGACGGGCATGCTAACCACTGACCCATAGTCGCCCCACAAATTTTTGGGGAGTTTTTCCTGATCCGATGTGAGGTCAAAGGTCAGGGATGTCGTATGTGTACAGATTGCAAAGCCCTCTGAGGGGAGTTTGTAATTTGTGATATTGGGCTATACAAAATAAACTGAATTGAATTGAATGTATTTAATTAAACAGAATTACTATTATTATTTGCTTTAAAATACAAAACATCAGATGTGGTAATGTCAAGGTAGAGCGGATCATCCTCTAACCACAAGGTCGGTGGTTTGATCCCCAGCTGAACATCCAATTGCTCCTAATGCTAAACTCACATTAATGGATGTGAACATTGTAAAGAAGAACCATTAACAGCTGATTGGTGATCAGCTCCTGAAGGAAACATCGTGAATGGTCCACTGGGTTTTACAGTGGACCAGATTAAATCAAATCAGATTAAATTAAATCAAATCAGATTGAATCAGAATAGATTAAATCAGATTAGACCAGACCTGTTGATGGTCTCCTCCAGGCTCCTGGTCTTGGCCTCGTCCTGCTCCAGTTGTCTCCTCACTTCGTCCTGTTCTGGTCCAGCAGAGGGTGCTCCATCCAGCAGCCAGTGCTCCCTCAGAGCCTTCGACTGAACAGGAAGTACAATTACGCTGCGATCATCACTGATATAAGTATTAAAGTACGAGCTGTCAGTCATAATAAAAAAAACTCAGATCACTTCATCACATTGGCATGCGACCAAACAAAACATGCAGAAGCTTCCAGAATGAACCTGAACCTTCACTGACTCCAGACCAGCTGACCTTGAATACGAGCAGCTGTCGGATAAAGATCACTCAGTTATTTGAGTCTGAGGCTGAAAGAAGGCGGCTGATCTGATCCCCGCCCAGCTCGGGGTCGACATCGTAAGAATTTATGAAACATTTTATAGAATGACATTTCTTTGTTAGGTGGGAAAAATCATTCCATAATTTGGTTCCCCGAAATCTAATAGAGAATTGACCTCTGCTAGTCAGTAATTTAGGAGGATGAAGATGTGAAGATTGACGAGTTGAGTAAGAAAGAATCTGTGAATTAACTTTGAAGAAGGTCTTGAAATGATCAGGAATATTTCCTTCACCCCAAAGTGTCTTATATGAAAATGCAAGTTAAAGAAATGTTAATAATAATAATAATAATAATAATAATAATGCATTTAATTTATATAGCGCTTTTCATAATACTCAAAAACACTTCACATAATTAAAACATCCTAAAAGCTAAAAATAAATAAATAAGAATAGCTAAAATACAGGTAAAACAAATAAAACAAATAAATAGGGACTTTGAGTCACTCGGACCCTGATAAGAAAACAAAAACAAAAACAAACAATCACACATTAAAAGCAGTTCTGAACAGGTGGGTTTTGATTTGCATTTGAAGAAGGAAAGATCAGTGCAGTCTCTGATGGGTTTGGGGAGAGAGTTCCAGAGGGAGGGGCCAGATATGGAGAAGGTCTGTCCCCCCACGTCCGGTGCCTGGTCCTATGTGGGATGGACAGGAGATCATCAGAGGAACGGAGTTGACGGGATGGAGTGTGGTGGTGGAGCAGGTCTGAGGTAGGAGGGATGGAGTGTGGTGGTGGAGCAGGTCTATGAGGTAGGAGGGGGCCTGATGGAGTGTGGTGGTGGAGCAGGTCTGAGGTAGGAGGGGGCCTGATGGAGTGTGGTGGTGGAGCAGGTCTGAGGTAGGAGGGGGCCTGATGGAGTGTGGTGGTGGAGCAGGTCTGAGGTAGGAGGGGGCCTGATGGAGTGTGGTGGTGGAGCAGGTCTATGAGGTAGGAGGGGGCCTGATGGAGTGTGGTGGTGGAGCAGGTCTGTCAGGTAGGAGGGGGTCTGATGGAGTGTGGTGGTGGAGCAGGTCTGTGAGGTAGGAGGGGGCCTGATGGAGTGTGGTGGTGGAGCAGGTCTATGAGGTAGGAGGGGGCCTGATGGAGTGTGGTGGTGGAGCAGGTCTGAGGTAGGAGGGGGCCTGATGGAGTGTGGTGGTGGAGCAGGTCTGTGAGGTAGGAGGGGGCCTGATGGAGTGTGGTGGTGGAGCAGGTCTGAGGTAGGAGGGGGCCTGATGGAGTGTGGTGGTGGAGCAGGTCTGAGGTAGGAGGGGGCCTGATGGTGTGTGGTGGTGGAGCAGGTCTGTGAGGTAGGAGGGGGGCCTGATGGAGTGTGGTGGTGGAGCAGGTCTGTGAGGTAGGAGGGGGCCTGATGGAGTGTGCTGGTGGAGCAGGTCTGAGGTAGGAGGGGGCCTGATGGAGTGTGGTGGTGGAGCAGGTCTGAGGTAGGAGGGGGCCTGATGGAGTGTGGTGGTGGAGCAGGTCTGTGAGGTAGGAGGGGGCCTGATGGAGTGTGGTGGTGGAGCAGGTCTGTGAGGTAGGAGGGGGCCTGATGAGTATGGTGGTGGAGCAGATCTGTCAGGTAGGAGGGGGCCTGATGGAGTGTGGTGGTGGAGCAGGTCGGTGAGGTAGGAGGGGGCCTGATGGAGTGTGGTGGTGGAGCAGGTCTGTGAGGTAGGAGGGGGCCTGATGGAGTGTGGTGGAGCAAGTCTGTGAGGTAGGAGGGGGCCTGATGGAGTGTGGTGGTGGAACAGGTCTGTGAGGTAGGAGGGGGCCTGATGGAGTGTGTTGGTGTAGCAGGTCTGTGAGGTAGGAGGGGGCCTGATGGAGTGTGGTGGTGGAGCAGGTCTGTGAGGTAGGAGGGGGCCTGATGGAGTGTGGTGGTGGAGCAGGTCTGTGAGGTAGGAGGGGGCCTGATGGAGTGTGGTGGTGGAGCAGGTCTGAGGTAGGAGGGGGCCTGATGGAGTGTGGTGGTGGAGCAGGTCTGAGGTAGGAGGGGGCCTGATGGAGTGTGGTGGTGGAGCAGGTCTGTCAGGTAGGAGGGGGGCCTGATGGAGTGTGGTGGTGGAGCAGGTCTGTGAGGTAGGAGGGGGCCTGATGGAGTGTGGTGGTGGAGCAGGTCTGTGAGGTAGGAGGGGGCCTGATGGAGTGTGGTGGTGGAGCAGGTCTGTCAGGTAGGAGGGGGCCTGACGGAGTGTGGTGGTGGAGCAGGTCTGTGAGGTAGGAGGGGGCCTGATGGAGTGTGGTGGTGGAGCAGGTCTGTGAGGTAGGAGGGGGCCTGATGGAGTGTGGTGGTGGAGCAGGTCTGAGAGGTAGGAGGGGGCCTGATGGAGTGTGGTGGTGGAGCAGGTCGGTGAGGTAGGAGGGGGCCTGATGGAGTGTGGTGGTGGAGCAGGTCTGAGGTAGGAGGGGGCCTGATGGAGTGTGGTGGTGGAGCAGGTCTATGAGGGAGGAGGGGGCCTGATGGAGTGTGGTGGTGGAGCAGGTCTGAGGTAGGAGGGGGCCTGATGGAGTGTGGTGGTGGAGCAGGTCTGTGAGGTAGGAGGGGGCCTGATGGAGTGTGGTGGTGGAGCAGGTCTGAGGTAGGAGGGGGCCTGATGGAGTGTGGTGGTGGAGCAGGTCTGAGGTAGGAGGGGGCCTGATGGTGTGTGGTGGTGGAGCAGGTCTGTGAGGTAGGAGGGGGCCTGATGGAGTGTGGTGGTGGAGCAGGTCTGAGGTAGGAGGGGGCCTGATGGAGTGTGGTGGTGGAGCAGGTCTGAGGTAGGAGGGGGCCTGATGGAGTGTGGTGGTGGAGCAGGTCTGTGAGGTAGGAGGGGGCCTGATGAGTATGGTGGTGGAGCAGGTCTGTCAGGTAGGAGGGGGCCTGATGGAGTGTGGTGGTGGAGCAGGTCGGTGAGGTAGGAGGGGGCCTGATGGAGTGTGGTGGTGGAGCAGGTCTGTGAGGTAGGAGGGGGCCTGATGGAGTGTGGTGGTGGAGCAGGTCTGTGAGGTAGGAGGGGGCCTGATGGAGTGTGGTGGTGGAACAGGTCTGTGAGGTAGGAGGGGGCCTGATGGAGTGTGTTGGTGTAGCAGGTCTGTGAGGTAGGAGGGGGCCTGATGGAGTGTGGTGGTGGAGCAGGTCTGTGAGGTAGGAGGGGGCCTGATGGAGTGTGGTGGTGGAGCAGGTCTGTGAGGTAGGAGGGGGCCTGATGGAGTGTGGTGGTGGAGCAGGTCTGTGAGGTAGGCGGGGGCCTGATGGAGTGTGGTGGTGGAGCAGGTCTGAGGTAGGAGGGGGCCTGATGGAGTGTGGTGGTGGAGCAGGTCTGAGGTAGGAGGGGGCCTGATGGAGTGTGGTGGTGGAGCAGGTCTGTCAGGTAGGAGGGGGCCTGATGGAGTGTGGTGGTGGAGCAGGTCTGTGAGGTAGGAGGGGGCCTGATGGAGTGTGGTGGTGGAGCAGGTCTGTGAGGTAGGAGGGGGCCTGATGGAGTGTGGTGGTGGAGCAGGTCTGTCAGGTAGGAGGGGGCCTGACGGAGTGTGGTGGTGGAGCAGGTCTGTGAGGTAGGAGGGGGCCTGATGGAGTGTGGTGGTGGAGCAGGTCTGTGAGGTAGGAGGGGGCCTGATGGAGTGTGGTGGTGGAGCAGGTCTGAGAGGTAGGAGGGGGCCTGATGGAGTGTGGTGGTGGAGCAGGTCTGTGAGGTAGGAGGGGGCCTGATGGAGTGTGGTGGTGGAGCAGGTCTGTGAGGTAGGAGGGGGCCTGATGGAGTGTGGTGGTGGAGCAGGTCTGTGAGGTAGGAGGGGGCCTGATGGAGTGTGGTGGTGGAGCAGGTCTGAGGTAGGAGGGGGGCCTGATGGAGTGTGGTGGTGGAGCAGGTCTGAGGTAGGAGGGGGCCTGATGGAGTGTGGTGGTGGAGCAGGTCTGTCAGGTAGGAGGGGGCCTGATGGAGTGTGGTGGTGGAGCAGGTCTGAGGTAGGAGGGGGCCTGATGGAGTGTGGTGGTGGAGCAGGTCTGTCAGGTAGGAGGGGGCCTGATGGAGTGTGGTGGTGGAGCAGGTCTGTGAGGTAGGAGGGGGCCTGATAGAGTGTGGTGGTGGAGCAGGTCTGTGAGGTAGGAGGGGGCCTGATGGAGTGTGGTGGTGGAGCAGGTCTGTGAGGTAGGAGGGGGCCTGATGGAGTGTGGTGGTGGAGCAGGTCTGTCAGGTAGGAGGGGGCCTGACGGAGTGTGGTGGTGGAGCAGGTCTGTGAGGTAGGAGGGGGCCTGATGGAGTGTGGTGGTGGAGCAGGTCTGTGAGGTAGGAGGGGGCCTGATGGAGTGTGGTGGTGGAGCAGGTCTGTGAGGTAGGAGGGGGCCTGATGGAGTGTGGTGGTGGAGCAGGTCTGAGGTAGGAGGGGGCCTGATGGAGTGTGGTGGTGGAGCAGGGCTGTGAGGTAGGAGGGGGCCTGATTATGGAGGGCTTTGTAGTGGATCCGTTGTGGGACGGGGAGCCAGTGAAGGTTCTGGACAACAGGGGTCTGGGAGTGGGTGAGCAGGCGAGCAGCAGAGTTCTGGATGTATTGGAGTTTGTTTAGGATTTTGGAAGATGTGCCATAAAGAATATTATTACAATAGTCAATTCTGGAGGTGATGAAGGCGTGGATTAAAGTTTCAGCAGCAGATGAGGAAGTGATGGGCGGAGACGGGCTGAGATGTTTTTTAGGTGGAAGAAGGAGGTTCTGGTAATTTGTTTGATGTGATGTTCAAATGAGAGGTTTCTGTCAAACATGACTCTGAGGTTGAAGATGTGAGGGGAGGGAGACAGAGTGGAGTTGTCGATGGTGAGGCAGAAGTTGTGACTGGTTTTGGTGAGAGATTTGGGGCAGATGATGATGATCATATCCGATTTATCACAGTTGAGTTTGAGAAAGTTGGTTTGCATCCATGATTTAATGTCACTGAGGCAGTTGGTCAGAGTGGAGTGAGTAGCAGTGGTAATGGCCTTTGTGAAGATGTAGAGCTGGACATCATCAGCGTAGCAGTGGAAGAGGAGACCGTGATGACGTATGATGTTTCCAAGAGGGAGCAGGTAGAGGATGAACAGAAGAGGACCAAGCACCGAACCCTGCGGGACGCCCTGAGACAGAGGAGCAGTGAGGAGGTGCAGTTGATGCTGATGAATTGTTGTCTGTTTGTTAGATATGATTTGAGCCAGGAGAGAGCAGTTCCGGTGATGTTGAGGGACGATTCGAGGCAGGAGAGAAGGATGTTGTGGTTGATGGTGTCGAAGGCTGCAGTGAGATCCAGGAGAAGGAGAATGTTGAGGTGGCCAGAGTCTGAGGAGAGGAGGAGGTCATTGGTGACTTTGAGAAGGGCTGTTTCGGTGCTGTGCTGTGAGCGGAAACCAGATTGAAATGGCTCGAACAGATCGTTGGAAATGAGGTGGGTTTTGAGTTGTGCAACGACGACGCGTTCCAGTATTTTTGACAGGAAGGGAAGATTTGAGATGGGCCACAAATTGCTCATGGTCTCAGGGTCGAGTCCAGGTTTCTTGAGGATGGGTCTCAGGGTCGAGTCCAGGTTTCTTGAGGATGGGGGTGACAGCAGCCAGTTTAAGTGTGTCGGGGACTGAGCCGGAGTTGAGGGAGGAGTTGATTATTGCTATGATGAGTGGAGCAATGGCTGGGAGACATTCCTTGGTGAGAGTAGATGGTATGGGATCCAGGATACAGGTGGAGCTTCTCATTCCTGTTGTGAATGAAGAGAGCTCCAAAGGGGACACAGGGGAGAACTGAGAAAGAGGCTGAGGGGTGAATATGGGGAGAGGGGGTGGAGAGATGGAAAGGGCGGGTGAGGTCTTCAGGTTGCTGTCAATTATATCAATTTTTGTATTGAAAAATGAAAGGAAAGAGTTGCACTTGTCGACTGTAAAGGATTTGGAGGTGTTGTCCCTGGGTTTGAGAAGCTTGTTTATTGTTGAGAAGAGAGCCTTTGGGTTGGAGGAGCCAGCGTGTATGAGGTGTGAGTAGTAGGTGGTCCTGAGATGAGATGAGAGCGTCTTTGTATTGTTGAAGGTAGTCAGAGTGGGCTTGGAGATGGACTGTTAAACCAGTTTTCCTGCAGAGTCTTTCAAGCTGGCGCTTACAGGATTTCATGTGGTGGAGATCAGGAGTATACCAACGAGCTGAGTGAGTGAATTAATGTCATAAATAGTGAGAATCTGGAGTTTGTGAAATAAAGGAGCAGCTGAGATGTGAGACTGTGATCGGGTTGCAATCCTAACTAAATTATATTGCAGTATGAAAGATAAGGATAAATTAAACTGTAATAAAGAATAAGGAGACAGTTTGCAGAGACAAGATGTCTAACCCTCTTTATGATTCCAATAGATTTGTTTATTTTTCTACTAGCACAGTCAATATGTTTACTCCAACTTCATCAATAATAATCCATAGAAATGTTGTAGATGACACTTGAGGCATCAATTTTACATTTTAATTTGAGTTAAATCCGTCGAGAAAGATTTTTTGCTACTGAAAATAATAACATTTGATTTTTTGATATTCAAAGATAGCTTATTTAATTTGAACCATGTAGCATAGGCAGTTAAACCAGCATTAGCTTCCATAATCAGAGAATTGAAATTTGAATGGGAGAGAACTAGGGTTGTGTCATCAGCAAACATTATCGGACAAATACTTTTTGACACGTTGGACAAATCATTAATATAAACTAGGAATAATAATGGACCCTGTGGAACCCCACATATTAGTCTATTGTTTGAGTAACAACCTTTAACACAAACAAACTGTCTTCTGTTGGCGACATAACTTTTTTACCATTTGAATGCAATGTCATGAAATTCATATTTATGCAGCTTTTCTAGTATTTTTGCAAAACAAGGCAATATAGATATGGGTCTATAGTTGTTAAAACAACATGGTTTTCTGCTTTAAGGAGAGGAGACATGAAGTGGCTGCAGTAATGACTGTTTCACCTGTTTGACCAGACAAGGTGAACAAGTGTGAACAGTGATAGGAGAGGAGACAGGAAGTGTGAACAGTGAAAGGAGAGGAGACAGGAAGTGTGAACAGTGATAGGAGAGGAGACAGGAAGTGAAACAGTGAAATCAGAGGAGAGGAAGTGGAACAGTGAAAGGAGAGGAGACAGGAAGTGGAACAGTGAAAGGAGAGGAGACAGGAAGTGGAACAGTGAAAGGAGAGGAGACAGGAAGTGAAACAGTGAAATCAGAGGAGAGAGGAAGTGGAACAGTGAAAGGAGAGGAGACAGGAAGTGGAACAGTGAAAGGAGAGGAGAGAGGAAGTGGAACAGTGAAAGGAGAGGAGACAATAAGTGGAACAGTGAAATGAGAGGAGACAGGAAGTGGAACAGTGAAAGGAGAGGAGACAGGAAGTGGAACAGTGAAAGGAGAGGAGACAGGAAGTGGAACAGTGAAAGGTGAGGAGACAGGAAGTGGAACAGTGAAATGAGAGGAGACAGGAAGTGGAACAGTGAAAGGAGAGGAGACAGGAAGTGGAACAGTGAAAGGAGAGGAGACAGGAAGTGGAACAGTGAAAGGAGAGGAGACAGGAAGTGGAACAGTGAAAGGAGAGGAGACAGGAAGTGGAACAGTGAAAGGAGAGGAGACAGGAAGTGGAACAGTGAAAGGTGAGGAGACAGGAAGTGGAACAGTGAAAGGTGAGGAGACAGGAAGTGGAACAGTGAAAGGAGAGGAGACAGGAAGTGGAACAGTGAAAGGAGAGGAGACAGGAAGTGGAACAGTGAAAGGAGAGGAGACAGGAAGTGGAACAGTGAAAGGAGAGGAGACAGGAAGTGGAACAGTGAAAGGAGAGGAGACAGGAAGTGGAGGAATTCTCATGACAAGCCGGAATATTGTTAGTTAAAACCTGACCAATGTTTACAAAGAATTCATTAAATTTTTGAGCGATGTCAAATGGCTTGTCAAGAGAATTGTCTCCATCCAAAAAGACTGAAGGAAGCTCTTTGGTAGTCTTTTCTCTTTGCAGCACCTGATTTATTACTTTCCACATGTTTTTATATCATTTGATGTTTTACTGAAATATGTCTTTTTGCAGATCTAATGGTATAAGTATAATTATTTCTACCGTGAGTAAGAGGAGTTTCTGTACAGTTTATTGATTGTCTTCAGTAGCTTTAGAACATGTATTGTGAACCAGGCTAAACGGATTGCTTTTCTTGGTGGAACTACACATTGGAAAACAATCATTGAAACTAAGGTTAATAACTTTCATAAACTTCTGATATACCAAATCAGCGTTATTTACAACATCTTTCTCATGAAATACTGGTAAGAATATCACTACATTTAGAAATATTTGATTTACTCATAATTCTTTTCTGCATCATTTTCTTAGTATGTTTAGCTCTCTTAATCTCAATCAAAGTATTGAAAAATGTTCAGACAAGTCGGAATACAAGACTCCAGATTTAGTTCCTTCACTCAAAGAATTGGTTAAGATGTTATTAATCAAAGTCACTGACTTTTCTGTAACTCGTGTTACTTTATGAATAAGAGGGAAAAAGTAACTAGAGTAAAGGATATTAAGAAAATCCCCAGTAGGAGTATGTAGTCGATTTTTTTAGAAGGTTTATATTGAAATCGCCTAAAATGTAACAAAGTTTATCCTCATTGTCTATCAGGTCAAGAGAACAGCCTGTCATTAAAAACTTTGATGACGAGTCAGGTGGGCGATAAATAGCACCAACAATAACATTCTTTCCACCAGAGACACCAGAGAGCTGTAAAACAACAGACTTCAAAGTGAGATCATAGTCACTATGAATAAACAGAGATACTCCAGCTCCAGATCTATTGCCTCTTACATGGTGGACTGAGTTGTGTTTTGGTATTTTAAAGAAGTCTCTTGAGTCCTCAGTAAGCCATGTTTCTGGCAATAACTGAAAAATCATGCTTCAGTAAAGATAAATAATGAATACATTTTTCATAATTGTTCGGAAGACTTCTTATATTCATATGAAAAGTAGAGAATGTATTCCATGGCAGAGAAACACATAAGTCATTCAACTGAGTTTCATCATAAAAACTACAGAGGTTAGAAACATCAAAAGGTGTAAAGGTCTGGCTTGTAGACCATAGTGTACAGTATGTAAAGAATCACGTATACAGATAAAAACTAAATAAAAAGTACTTCATATATTTCTACGGTTGGAGACTAAGGAGCCTGACTCTGAACATTTCTTTGTTGATGTGGGCTTTGAGTAGGTGGATGGACAATAAGTCAATGTCACCTCTTTCTCGAGCTGCCTTCATTGCTGGGAGGAGTTCTTTTCTTCTTTGGCGGATGGATTCAGGGAAGTCCTCGTTGATAAAGATGAGCCCTTCAGATGTTTAGCTTCATGTAGAACAGGGAGTTTATCCTGCAGCCTTAGAGGTCTGACCACAATGGGTCGGGGCCAGATGGAATCAGCTTTCCAACCCGATGGGTCCCATCCAACTCGATTTTCAGATGATCCAGTTGTAGTTTTTCACTCAAGAGTTTTCTCATCTTTTCTTCGCAGTGTTTTCTTTACCAGACTGTTTTATGCCATCCACCACAATAGGATCTGGACCGGCCCTCCATTCTGATTTGTCTGAGATTGAGATCAAACTTTTGCAGATTGTGTCCAAATCTGTCTTTTCATTACAATTTTTGAAATCATCAAAATCTTTTCAGTAATTTCTAGACTCACTTTAAGATCATAGGGCTGTTTCGACAGATCATCAATCCTCCTGTTTGAAGATCAACTATGATCTGTACACATGTTTTGAAGCTTTTTTCTTGTTGTTCAAGCAAAGATTTATCAAAGACTTTTTGCTGATCAAACAATTCATGCATTTTAGCCATGGTGACATATTCCACCGGCATGGCACCGTCCTTAGGCTTCACGGCCTGCCAGCCCTAAGATCAGCAGAATGAAGCCAGAAACCTCCACGAGAGCAATACATGTCCACAGGTTTGCTGTAAAAAGTTGTTTGTAGATTTCTTAGTTCGGTCTATTACTGAAATGTTTAGTTCTAGGTAGGATTCCTCAGATTATTGTTGCATAGAATTACCAACCACAAGATCACAGAAGCTCAGCAGCTAGCTTGGACTGTACGAGACCTGACAGCAGCATGTGTGACTGAGGGGGAGAGGCAGCCGCTTGAGTCCGGAGTGAAAACCAGTTCTGGGTCGTTTGTGTTTGATAGAACGTTGACTTCATGATTTGAGAGTGAACGACTGAAGAGGTCGCCACAGTGAAACACAGGGATCTGTCTGTCTGTCTGTCTGTCTGTCTCTATTCCTGCCCTTCTGTCTGTCTGACTGACTGCCTGTCCCTCTGTCTGTCTGTCTGTCTCTATTCCTGCCCTTCTGTCTGTCTGTCTGTCTGTCTGTCTGTCTGTCCGTCAGTCCGTCCATCTCTCTGTCTGTCTGTCTGTCTGTCTGTCTGTCTGTCTGCCTGTCTCTCTGCTTGTCCGCCCGTTCGTCTGTCTGTCTCTCTTCCTGCCCTTCTGTCTGTCCGTCCGTCTCTCTGTCTGTCTGTCTGTCTGCCCATCTGCCCGTCTGTCTGCCCGTCTGTCTGTCTGTCTGACCTTCAGGTGCTGCAGTGCTCTCCTGTCGTCCTCCAGCTGACGCTTCTTGTTCTCCATCTCCGTTTGCCACTTCTTCTCCTGATGCATGATGGGAAACGGTGTCACACAGACTCCAAAAGAAGCCACTGGACTGGCATGCTACAGGAAACTTTATTGACAACTACGTTACACATACAAGGAATCTGATAGTTTGTTGAAAGGTGCATAACAATAAACAAACAAAACACACAATAACATGAGACATATGAGAACATATAAACATGTACAATTAAAATATGGTACACAAACAAAAGTACATACAGTACTTTAAAACAAGTGTATACCACAATTTAACTGTTTTCACCTGTTAACATCAAATGACACTTTAACTGTTTTCACCTGTTAACATCAACTGACACTTTAACGGCGTTCACCTGTTTAACATCAACTGGCACTTTAACTGATTTCACCTGTGAAACATCAACTGACACTAACTGCGTTCACCTGTTAAACATCGACTGACACTTTAACTGATTTCACCTGTTTAACATCAACTGACACTTTAACTGATTTCACCTGTGAAACATCAACTGACACTAACTGCGTTCACCTGTTAAACATCGACTGACACTTTAACTGCTTTCACCTGTTAAACATCAACTGGCACTTTAACTGTGTTCACCTGTTAAACATCAACTGACACTTTAACTGCTTTCACCTGTTAAACATCAACTGACACTTTAACTGCTTTCACCTGTTAACATCAACTGACACTTTAACGGTGTTCACCTGTTACCACTAACTGACACTTTAACTGATTTCACCTGTTAACATCAACTGACACTTTAACTGATTTCACCTGTTAACATCAACTGACACTTTAACTGCTTTCACCTGTTAACATCAACTGACACTTTAACTGTGTTCACCTGTTACCACTAACTGACACTTTAACTGATTTCACCTGTTAACATCAACTGACACCTTAACGGCGTTCATCTGTTAAACATCAACTGACACTTTAACTACTTTCACCTGTTAAACATCAACTGACACTTTAACTGCTTTCACCTGTTAACATCAACTGACACTTTAACGGCGTTCACCTGTTACCACTAACTGACACTTTAACTGATTTCACCTGTTAACATCAACTGACACTTTACCTCTATTCACCTGTTAAACATCAACTGACACTAACTGCGTTCACTTGTTTAACATCAACATCAATTGACACTTCATCTTCTTTATGACATTTTAACTATACTTCATCACTTACACTACAGTGTATACAGATAATAAATATTATCAAATATGTACACACAATAAGTGTACTACTGCTACAGTACCTCTAACATATACATAAGTCCTACATATATAATACATTATTCATACTTTTACAGTACTCCTAGTACTACAGTAGTAAAACTACAACAGTACTGCTACTACTAATGTACTAATACTACAACTAACAGGACTGATGTCTGAAAGTTTGCATCATAGTCTATGTTCATATCTCAAACCTCCACTATCGAGACTATCTATAAACTCATATCTCATAAACTACTTGAGTACCTTCAAACAAACCCTGGAAAGTCAATGATTAAATGTATTATGAAGAAACAAAGTTTAATATCCTGTATTTGATTTGGGTGACTATATATATATATACTGTATATATATAATGTATATATATATACACACACATATATTTGTAAGACTGTTTCTGAAGCTTTTTTATGATAATGACCTGAGACTTTGTTTCATCCCTATTCATGAAAAGGATAATTAAGTTACACAGGAAGTGGACTGCAGTCAGAGGTTACATATCCACCATGTTCATGTTTGTGTATTTACATGTGTGTGTGTGTGTGTGTGTGTGTGTGTGTGTGTGTTTTACACACACTGTAAAGTACACTCACTGCGACGAGCTGGTGTCGATCCTGCTGAGCCTCACTGACCCTGAGAGAGAGACAGACATGTTGGTTC
>NC_046969.1:27915382-27930382 GCF_009769545.1 Cyclopterus lumpus | reverse complement strand
GTTGTTGACTTCAGGTCTGTAGTTATTGACTTCAGATGGGTCGAGAGTGGGTTTCTTCAGGAGAGGGTTGACTCCGCCTCCTTCAGAGAGTTAGGGAAACAGCCGGTTGAGAGGGAGGTGTTAATGAGATGGGTGAGAAAGGGAAGAAGGTCCGGAGCAATGGACTGGAGAATGTGAGACGGGATGGGGTCAAGGGGGCAGGTGGTTGGGGGGTCAGAGGTTACCAAGGTAAGAACTTTATTAGGAGTCAGGGGGATAAAAGAGGAAAACGAGGGGAAGAAGATGAAGTTAATGGAGGTGTAGTTATAGAAGATGGATTAGTAAATGAGGAGCGTATGTCGTCTATCTTTTTAGTGAAGTAGTCAACAAAGTGTCTTGGTAGAAGGGTGGAGGGAGGGGGGGACCAGGGGGGTCAGGGGGGTTGGAGAAGATAGAGAAGAGCTTTTTGGGGTTAGAAAAAGAGGATTCGATTCTGGATTGGAAGAACAGACTTTTGGCTGCAGAGATGGACGCAGAGAAGGAGGAGAGAAGAGATTGATAGGCGAGCAGGTCGCCGGCGTGTTTGGATTTTCACCATTTCCTTTCCGATGCTCGCATAGTGGCTCTCTGAGCACCGAGTCAGACAACCACGGAGCCGGAGAGGACTTGAGGACCTTTAGAGTCGGAAGAGGACTTGAGGACCTTTAGAGTCGGAAGAGGACAGAGAGAATCAAGAGAGGAAGACAGCGTAGAGAGAAGAGTGTCAGTGGCAGAGTCAGGATGCATGAGTGAGAAAGAGTCAATTGAAGGGAGGGCTGACAGAACAGAGGAGGCCAGAGAGGAGGGTGAGAGGGTGAGAGGGTGAGAGGGTGAGAGGGAGAGAGGGAGAGAGGGTGAGAGGGTGAGAGGGAGAGAGGGTGAGAGGGTGCGGATGTTGCGATGGACAGGTGCAGAGTCCGTTGTGGGAGGGTTGTCAGTTCCAAAGAGTGGGAGTGAGTAAGAGATGAAGAAGTGGTCAGAGACATGAAGTGGAGTTACAGTGAGGTTAGATGTGGAGCAGTTTCTGGTGAACATATAGTCAAGGTGGTGTCCAGCTTTGTGAGTAGGAGGGGAAGGACTGAGAGAGAGAGCAAAGGAAGACAGTAAGAGTAGCAGGTCATATGACTTCTGTCTGGATGAGCGGGGGGACGTTTTCTGGGAAGTTTGATAGGAGGACGTCTAGTTCTTCCAAGAAGTCTCCAAAGGAACCAGGTGGACGGAAGAGAACAACAATGGTTAGTTGAACCAGATGAGTAACCGTCACTGCATGAAACTCAAAAGACATAATAGATAGGGTAGATAATGGAAGCGGGTAGAGAGGAAACTCCATTTGGTTGAGATGAGTAGACCTGAACCACCACCACGACCAGAGGGTCTGGGTGTGTGGCTGAAGGAGAAGGCAGAGGAGAGAGCAGCAGTAGTAGTAGTAGTTGCTCTGTGGAGCCGTGTATTCCTATAGACCTCAGTAGTAGTAGTATTAGCTCAAAATCTCAAAGACTGCATTTTTTCATCTACATAACATTTCAAAAATCAGACACATCTTGTCTCAAAAAGATGCAGAAAAGCTGGTTCACGCGTTTGTTACTTCCAGACTAGATTACTGCAACTCCTTATTATCAGGCTGCTCTAATAAGTCTCTTAAATCCCTCCAGTTGATCCAGAATGCTGCAGCTCGTGTACTCACACAAACTAAGAAAAGAGATCACATGACTCCTGTATTAGCTGCTCTGCACTGGCTCCCTGTAAAATCAAGAATCACATTTAAAATTCTTCTCCTCACCTACAAAGCCTTGATTGGTGATGCACCATCATATCTTAAGGAGCTTGTAGTACCATATTGCCCCACTAGAGAGCTGCGCTCACTAAATGCGGGGCTACTTGTGGTTCCTAGAGTCCTAAAAGCCAATAGATTTATTGGCTGTTGGGGATGTTTTAGGATACACTGAGCACCTATCTCTTCTTCTCTCTCTCCTTATGGATGAATTTACATCTCTCCATTGCACCTTATTAACTCTGCTTCCTCCCCGGAGTCGTTGTGACTTCACGTCTCATAGGGTCCATTGGACCTGGAGGTGTCTGATGCTGGTGAGCCGGCCTCCCATTGGCCCTGCTGATGCCCCGCCCCCCCTCCTCTCTACCTCCTTCTGTTTCATGGATTGGAGTTCCATTCATACATTGTTATATTCATGTAATGTGTTTATGTAACTCTGTAACTCTGTTCATCTGGTCACATGACATCTATTCATCTGTCCATCCGGGGAGAGGGATCCTCCTCTGTTGCTCTCCTGAAGGTTTCTTCACTTTTTTCCCTGTCAAAGGTTATTTTTCGGGAGTTTTTCCTGATCCGATGTGAGGTCAAAGGTCAGGGATGTTGTATGTGTACAGATTGTAAAGCCCTCTGAGGGGAGGTTGTGATTTGGAGCTATACAAAATAAACTGAATTGAATTTAATTGAAATGGGACGAAGGGGAGGAAGAGGAGGACGAGTAGGAAGGGGAGGAAGAAGTGGAAGGGGAGGAGGAGGAAAAGGAGGAAAATGAGATAATCTAATAATAATAATAATAATAATGATTAGTGATTTTGGGCTATACACAATAAACTGAACTGAATTTAAATTGTTGTGAGATGGTCCCAGTGTGTCTGAGAGAGACTTGACCTCAGCATCAGCTGACATTGAGGACTCTTTTCTGGGCTAAGCGGTTGGATTTGGAGGTCTATGGTGGTCTCTGATCACCATAGAGCAACGAGCTGGAGGACTCCATCTGATGTTAGAAGACACTAAAGTTCATCATTTTTTATTTAACTGAAGCCTTTATTTTGAAAAAGGTGACTGGAAGTCATGAAGTCCTATTGATCATGAATCAGGTCCTTTACGGGACCAGATCAATATGTAATAGAGAGGCTGTCCGGTCTGCTTCCACCCAGAAAGGTAGAGCAGAGAGAACTGCATGTCACCCTTTCCTACTCTCCTTTCCTCCTTACCGTCATCCTCATTTAACCCTTTCCTTCATCCTCATTAACCCTTTCCTTAACCATTTCCTCCTTACTTTCATCCTAATTTAACCATGTCCTTCTTTCATTCATCCTCATTTAAACATGTCCTCCTCACCTTTCCTCCTCATTTAACCATTTCCTTCTTTCCTTCATCCTCATTAACCCTTTCCTTCATCCTCATTTAACCCTTTCCTTCATCCTCATTTAACCCTTTCTTTCATCCTTATTTAACCCTTTCCTTCATCATTATTTAACCCTTTCCTCCTTACCGTCATCCTCATTTAACCCTTTCTTTCATCATTATTTAACCCTTTCCTTCATCATTATTTAACAATTTCCTCCTTACCTTCATCCTCATTTAACCCTTTCCTCATTATTTAACAATTTCTTCCTTACCTTTCCTCCTCATTTAACCATTTCCTTATTACCTTCATCCTTAATTAACCATTTCCTCCTTACTTTCATCCTAATTTAACCATGTCCTTCTTTCATTCATCCTCATTTAAACATGTCCTCCTCACCTTTCCTCCTCATTTAACCATTTCCTCCTTACCTTCATCCTCAATTAACCATGTCCTCCTTTCCGTCATCCTCATTTAAACATTTCCTTCTTACCTTCATCATCATCTAACCCTTACTTCCTCACCTTCATCATCATCTAACCCTTACTTCCTCACCTTCATCATCATCTAACCCTTACTTCCTCACCTTCATCATCATCTAACCCTTTCTTCCTTTCCTTCTCACCTTCATCATCATCTAACCCTTACTTCCTCACCTTCATTATCATCTAACCCTTACTTCCTCACCTTCATCATCATCTAACCCTTACTTCCTTTCCTTCATCCTCTCGTGTGTTTTCCGGTTCCTCTCCGGTGCGCCGCAGCTCCCGGTGATAAACATCCTGACTCAGCAGTCTCGTGGACTGATGCCGCACAATGACGACACACGAGACCCCGCACGCGCACGTGGAACACGTCACAAACAGAACATTGAACAAAAGATGGAGAAGAAAGAGAAGAAGGAGAAGAAGAAATCAAAGTGTACTCACTCCATGTCCGACTGTAGATCAGTCCGCTGCAGCCCGGATCATCTGATCTGCATCAGAGAAGAGACCCGCCCAGGGTGGGGGGGGGTGGGGAGGAGCATCAACGTCCTCCTCTGATCAGGTGTTCAGTAGGGATGACGTCAGTGATCAAGGATCATTACAGCTGATTGTTTGTTCATATCTGAATATTAGTGCTTATTGATCTTTAAAACATAAAGTGATCTGATCTGTGAGGAACAAACATCCGGTTCGACGGCCCCGCCCATCTGAAGGTAAATGATATTTATTGATCAGTAATCGATCAGTCAACATTGTGTTTGTGCAGAGTTTCCAGCAGAGGGAGACATCAATTAATCCAAACGCAATAATAATAATAATGTGACTAATAATTAATAGTGTGAATAATAATAATAATAATAATGTGACTAATCATTAATAGTGTGAATAATAATAATAATAATAATGTGACTAATCATTAATAGTGTGAATAATAATAATAATAATAATGTGACTAATCATTAATAGTGTGAATAATAATAATAATGTGACAAAGGTATTAATGGTGCCTTAATCAAACAGGAGGAAGACATTTGTTTTACACATTTGACATTTTAAAGTCTTTTCACAAAAAACATTGCAGACTGTTAAAGGGAAACTTTTATTTTCAAACACAAATGACTTTCAGAATATGTCTAAATAATTAAAGTATGAAAAACGATCAATAACATGAGAATGAAGTTGTAATTTAATGAATAAAAGCCCAAATAAGACAATTAGTTGAAATAATACAATCTTTAACGAAATATTACTCATTCTTGAAAAATATATTATTCTCGTGAATTAAACTGTATTTTCACCTTTTCTTTTAAAACAACTCTAAATGACTACTTTGAACTTTTTACTTGATTTTAAACGGTCACTGCAGATCAATAACCAGATAAATTATTGATCTGTTAACACTTCAGAGTTTATTATCATCAATGAACTCAGATTTCAGGAGTGAAAAAGAATTGAAGCTGCAGCTGGAATACAGACGAGAACAATTTAAATAAATAAATAAAGTTAAAGATTGAAAAGTGAATGTTGAAGGACGGATTTTATTTAATATACAAAACATGGATTTTTCCTGCAGATTCAAAGAGCTGCTTTAAATTATCTGGGGAAAAAAGTACTACAAGTCCCAGAAAGGGTGTAGGACGCATCCAATCAGAGAACTCCATATGGTTGCCGGGCAGATAAATTCTGACAATCGAACCAATTCACTTTTAGATTTTGGATCAATTCAGCAACTGCAGAGCAGAGTTAAATGAATACGAGGCTAATGGGAGATATAGTATTTAGAGCATTACACAGAACAAGGTGATGAAGCTGCAGAGATCTGTGTTAAAGCTCTACAGCATCAAACTGACCCGAGATCTGTTAAAAGGAAACACGTGGTCCCAAATATCAGTTAGACATTTAAAACTCTGCTGGATCACAACATTTACTCTCCTGAATAAATAAACAGGAAACTCATAATCACCAGATTAAACTCTATTCATGACCAGATTAAACTCTATTCATGAAGAGATTAAACTCTATTCATGACCAGATTAAACTCTATTCATGAAGAGATTAAACTCTATTCATGACCAGATTAAACTCTATTCATGACCAGATTAAACTCTATTCATGACCAGATTAAACTCTATTCATGAAGAGATTAAACTCTATTCATGACCAGATTAAACTCTATTCATGAAGAGATTAAACTCTATTCATGACCAGATTAAACTCTATTCATGACCAGATTAAACTCTATTCATGACCAGATTAAACTCTATTCATGAAGAGATTAAACTATATTCATGAAGAGATTAAACTCTATTCGTGAAGAGATTAAACTCTATTCATGAAGAGATTAAACTCTATTCATGACCAGATTAAACTCTATTCATGACCAGATTAAACTCTATTCATGACCAGATTAAACTCTATTCATGAAGAGATTAAACTCTATTCGTGACCAGATTAAACTCTATTCGTGACCAGATTAAACTCTATTCATGACCAGATTAAACTCTATTCATGACCAGATTAAACTCTATTCATGAAGAGATTAAACTCTATTCATGACCAGATTAAACTCTATTCATGAAGAGATTAAACTCTATTCATGACCAGATTAAACTCTATTCATGAAGAGATTAAACTATATTCATGAAGAGATTAAACTCTATTCATGACCAGATTAAACTCTATTCATGACCAGATTAAACTCTATTCATGAAGAGATTAAACTCTATTCATGAAGAGATTAAACTCTATTCATGACCAGATTAAACTCTATTCATGAGATTAAACTCTATTCGTGAAGAGATTAAACTATATTCATGAAGAGATTAAACTCTATTCATGAACAGATTAAACTCTATTCATGAAGAGATTAAACTCTATTCATGACCAGATTAAACTCTATTCATGAAGAGATTAAACTCTATTCATGACCAGATTAAACTCTATTCATGAAGAGATTAAACTCTATTCATGAACAGATTAAACTCTATTCATGAAGAGATTAAACTCTATTCATGACCAGATTAAACTCTATTCATGAAGAGATTAAACTCTATTCGTGACCAGATTAAACTCTATTCATGAAGAGATTAAACTCTATTCGTGACCAGATTAAACTCTATTCATGAAGAGATTAAACTCTATTCGTGACCAGATTAAACTCTATTCGTGACCAGATTAAACTCTATTCATGAAGAGATTAAACTCTATTCATGACCAGATTAAACTCTATTCATGAAGAGATTAAACTCTATTCGTGACCAGATTAAACTCTATTCGTGACCAGATTAAACTCTATTCATGACCAGATTAAACTCTATTCGCGAAGAGATTAAACTCTATTCGTGACCAGATTAAACTCTATTCATGAAGAGATTAAACTCTATTCATGAACAGATTAAACTCTATTCATGACCAGATTAAACTCTATTCATGAAGAGATTAAACTCTATTCGTGACCAGATTAAACTCTATTCGTGAAGAGATTAAACTATATTCATGAAGAGATTAAACTCTATTCATGAAGAGATTAAACTCTATTCATGACCAGATTAAACTCTATTCATGAAGAGATTAAACTCTATTCGTGAAGAGATTAAACTCTATTCATGACCAGATTAAACTCTATTCATGAAGAGATTAAACTCTATTCGTGAAGAGATTAAACTCTATTCATGACCAGATTAAACTCTATTCATGAAGAGATTAAACTCTATTCATGAACAGATTAAACTCTATTCGTGAAGAGATTAAACTCTATTCATGACCAGATTAAACTCTATTCATGACCAGATTAAACTCTATTCATGACCAGATTAAACTCTATTCATGAAGAGATTAAACTCTATTCATGACCAGATTAAACTCTATTCATGACCAGATTAAACTCTATTCATGAAGAGATTAAACTCTATTCATGACCAGATTAAACTCTATTCATGAAGAGATTAAACTCTATTCATGACCAGATTAAACTCGATTCATGACCAGATTAAACTCTATTCATGACCAGATTAAACTCTATTCATGACCAGATTAAACTCTATTCATGACCAGATTAAACTCTATTCATGAGATTAAACTCTATTCATGACCAGATTAAACTCTATTCATGAAGAGATTAAACTCTATTCATGACCAGATTAAACTCTATTCATGACCAGATTAAACTATATTCATGACCAGATTAAACTCTATTCATGAAGAGATTAAACTCTATTCATGACCAGATTAAACTCTATTCATGACCAGATTAAACTCTATTCATGACCAGATTAAACTCTATTAATGACCAGATTAAACTATATTAATGAAGAGATTAAACTCTATTCATGACCAGATTAAACTCTATTCATGACCAGATTAAACTCTATTCATGACCAGATTAAACTCTATTCATGAAGAGATTAAACTCTATTCATGACCAGATTAAACTCTATTCATGACCAGATTAAACTCTATTCATGAAGAGATTAAACTCTATTCATGACCAGATTAAACTCTATTCATGAAGAGATTAAACTCTATTCATGAAGAGATTAAACTCTATTCATAACCAGATTAAACTATATTCATGAAGAGATTGAAATCTCAGAACTATAGAGATAAATGTAATTATGTAATTTAGAGATAAAGATGACATACAAACCTGATGCAGATGAGTTGAAAGTTATTAGAATTAAGAGATAAATATTATTAGAATCTGTCGCATGTAATGTTATGTCGCTGTACTGTTTATATTTGTGCTTTGTCAATGAAGATCTGTGCTTTTAATAAATGTTTGATTTGTTTGGCTCCCAGAAGTCACTTTTTACAGGATGCAACTCAACTTTTTGAAATCGAATCAAACGATGTTGACGTTAATATCGGGCCTCAAGCTAAATGCTATTTAGCAGCGAGCTGAAGGCCCTGATACAGCAGAGAGGAAGTGATGTCACACAGGTGCAGGAAACGTAAAGGACCATCATCTAGACTTCCTTTTTCACCGACTTTTAGACTAAGAACGAGTAACTGAGCATGCTCAGTAGATTAAAGGATGTAACTATGGCAACAATCAACGTCTACTCTCCACCGGTGCAGAGGTCAGGTGGGCGGGGCTTCCGGCTCAGAACTCCACCTTGCAGGCGGGAAAGGTCTCCTCTTGCATGGCTACAGTGCTGTTGCTGCCCAGCACAGTGATTGACAGTTCCTTCTGCCGGTCGTGGGTCTCCTGGTACCACTCGTGCATCGCCAGCGAATCAAACGTTGGGATCAGAGTCACCTGAGGACAGGTCAGGAAATGGACCAATCAGAGGACAGGGCATTAGAAAAATGAAGCAAACAAATGTCAGCCTGTGTTTTCACGGACCTGGACCTCCGGCCAGCTGCTCTTCCCCTCCAGCAGGGCACCCAGGATGCTCCTCATTGCCACCTCCTTCAGCGGGTCATCTCCGCTGATGATGTAATACGAGGAGCGGAGGCGTCTGAACAGGTCCAGGTCCACGGTCGAAGAGGCACAGCCAGACGGCAGGTAGGCCAGGTCCACGTAGACCGCAGAACCCGAGGAACCGGAATAACCTGCAGCTTTGGAAGCTGGGTGGAAGAATTAGAGGGAAACTGTTTAAACCTAAATAATCTTTGTCTATCAGGATGTCAAGAGCAGGAAAAGGTTGTATAACAGCAAATGAAACAAAGAGCTAAAAGCACCAAGAACAAAGACCTGAATATGATTCAAAATACTTTGTTGGGCTGAGGGTGCAGCTTTAAAAGCCTGGAGGGTCACAAACAGAATTTAACGTAGACCTTCAGTATTATATTACATCAAAAGAAATACAAAAATGTGCCAAAGTAGTGACTTATCTTTACTTCAGGTGTCATCATTTAATTTAAAGCAATCTTTATAAACTGGTTTTCTGTGTGTCTGATGTCAGTTGTGTTGCATTTGAGGTTTCAAGGACTAGAAATGTGTCACAAACCACAACAACAAAGAGAACCCGGTAACATTTCATGAGCTTCTACGGTATCCGGTTTCTTTGTCAGCACCCTTCATGGGCTTTCAGGACGGGGCTGCCTACCTGAGGAAGAAAGTTTGGCAGGACCAATTCTGGAGCCTCCAAGTGAGTTTCTGGACGATGGCTTTGTGTCAATGCTGGACGTCATCTTCAGGGACCCCATCGGGGACTTTCCGGTCTGGCCTGGGGTGCTTCCAGAGGTGGCCTTCTGCGTCTTACCAGTTGGTTTCTTGGTTTTGGCAGCCGAACTCTTCAAGTTCTTGCTGGCCTCTGCGTCGGCCATGCAGGCTCCAGGCTGGGGCGGTAATGGGGGCAAATCCTTGACGGGGGCAGGTGGGGGGTCATGCCCTCCCCTGTGAGAGTAGTGGGGACTGGGAGGATCTTCTGGATGACTGGGCGGGAAAAGGCTACTGGAATCATCATCCGTGTCCATCTCGGAGGTGATGAATGGACATTCCTCTGTACAAGGAGGGACGTCAGAGTCCGTGGCTGTCGGGACGGAGTCGCTGGCTGATGTGGGTGGAGTTTCCTGGCTGTCGATGGCGAGGCCAGGTCTCAAATGCTGCTGATGGTTGTCTGGAGTCGTGGGGTGCTGGAACTCACAAGGCGACACTAAGCAGAGGTCTACATCATGTGGAACATCTGAGATGAGGTCTGACATCCCGTGGATGTGATCCACTGATCCACTTAGCCCATTATGGTTTGATCCCGGAAGTAAGGCAATCCTTGTGATGCAGTCCGAGCCTCTAATATGTTCATTAGAGTAGACTCCGTCTCCCATGGGGCCTTTGGGTGACGCTGCAGTGGGTGGCAGAGTCTGCTCTAAAGGAACAGACAGGGATTCATCAACTTCTGTGGAGTGAGGAGAGCCGACCTCCGCCGTCATGGTGGTCGAGGAGTCTGGCATCATTTCTTTAAAAGGACTAAGCGTCAAAAGACCCGACTGCTTATCCTGAGAGGATGGGGAGTTTTCCAGGTCGGCGGTCCTGCTGTCCTCAAAGCCCAGACTGGATCCTCTAGTCTCAAAGACGCTGTCATCGCCTAAACCCAGAATGTCCTCTTTAGGGGGCCGATGGGAAGCGGTATGACCTGCAAAGTGAGAGGCAGAGTTCTTATTGGAGACCTGGTCCATCTCCATACAACGAAACATCTCTGGACTCTCTACTGTCGAGGTCTGGTTCCCATTGGTCTTTGCTCCATCAGAATTCAGGGCCTTGGAGTAGTTCCCATTGTCGTCCTCCAATCGAAGTCTTTCAAAGTGCGCGGTCATCTCCTCAGGTGTGGACACCTTGGAGCGATCCGTCTCCTCCTGGTTTTCCTGCTCCTTTGAACCTGGCTTACCTTTTGTCCCTAAAGACGAAGTGTCTTTCTTTGGAAGAGTCCCTTCCTTTTTCAGACTCTCACTCTTTCCAAAAGCTTTCTTTCCTTCTGTACTTGAAGCTCCACTTGTTGCTTTCTTTACTTCTCTCACAGCTGGTCTGGCACTTTTCACATCCTTCTGCCTGTCTTTCTTTGGTTCAGGTTTGATGTCTTTCTTTGCTTTCATACTTAAAGTTTCTTTTTTTATAGCTTCTTTCTTTTTCTCTCCCCCATCTTCTTTCTTGACAACAGCCGTAGTAACCTTCTCATCCTTCTTTTTCACTTCCTTTTTCTCCTCTTTTGACACATCTTTCTTTGGAACAAACTTTTCAGTCGGTTTCGGTGTCTTTGATTTCACATCTGGATCCTTTAGTTTGGGCTTTTCTTCCCCGTCTTTCTTTTCTTTAGGTGTGGCGTCACCTGCTGGCTTTGGCATCGTTTTCGCCTCCTGTTTTTTGACATCCACTCGTGCGAGCTTGTCTTTCTGCAAGACACTGCTTGGTCGGAAGTCCTTGGACTGGGACTTGAGGCTTTCCCGACTCTCTGCTCGTTTTGGTTGTTTCTCGGGTCTGGATGTTTCTAGGTCCTTCAAACACACGACCGGATGTTTGAGGAAATCCAGATGTTTGAGTTTTTCAAGTCCGTCCAGGATCTTGGTCTGCGGCGTGCACCCTGGGAAAAGGACGCGGATGATTCTCTCCTGAGGACTTGAAGGATGCCAGACTAGCAAAGCACAGATGGAAACAAGGCACGGTAGAGGAAGTTCTGAGCCCTTAACATCAGATCCATTATTTGGCCAAATCTGCATTAAAGCTTCAAGGTTTTTGCTGCCAGTTACTGGATTCAGTGGGTACAGCTCCAGACGGCCTACTCCCATCTTTTGAAACAAGATTACTGGTTCTATACTGGGTCCGTTAGACCGGCTGAGAGGTTCAGGTTTGATGGAAAGTCTTTGTAAACTCTGCAGAGTGAGCGCTACCTGGTCACAACTCCGCAGCTCACCGGGATCTTCCTGTGAGGACTTCAACCGGTGGGGAACATTGAGGAAGACCACCCCGATCTCAGGGGAGATGAGGTTTTTCATCCAGTCCTCCTCAGTCTGAGCTCCAGCAGACTCTTCTTCCTGCTCCGCCACTTTCCTCAACAGCAGACTGTTCAGCCCGGGGAGATTGTCCACGCCGATGTGAGTCAGGAGCACCGAGTCGATTCTATCCAGGTGCCGAACAAGTTTCCAGAAGCAGGAGCGGGTATCTGAGCCGCCGTTCACCAGGACGTTAAAACCGTTAACAGCAAAAAAGGCAGAGTCCCCCCTCCCTCCGGGGAAGATGTAGCAGCACGGCCGAGAGAGCTTCAGGAACCCCACAGTGCTCGGGGGCTCCAGGAGCTCGAAGAGTGACTCGGCCTCCAGAGACTCAGACAGGTACTCCGTGAACTCCTGCAGACCCTCCATTTCTGGGAGGACGGCGGGGGGGTTGATCTGGATGTGCATGTAGTCTTGCAGGTTGTGTTTCTCCAACACAGAGTTCTTCCAAAGACCAACATCTGGACAGCTGAGGGTGAGGCGGGCCTTCGTCACCGAGTCTGTAGAGCTCAACAACCGCACAACCTTCCAAACAGAGACAAACACAATCAGGACTGATCATAAAGATTTACACACACACACACACACACACACACACACACACACCTCATCTTCTTCAAAGATGTGGAGGAAGTCTCTGAGGGAGAAGCAGCCTCTCTGGAACACGATCTCTCCGGACTCTTCCAAACACTGACCGGCCAGAACCAGAAGTTTGTGTGGAGATGGATTACAGACGAGCCGCCGCACCTACACACACACACACACACACACACACACACACACACACACACACACACACACACACACACACACACGTGTCTTCTATTGAGGTGATTTGACTGAAAACACAAGTTAAATGATCTAAAAGGAGATAAAAGCTAATAAAATATTGTGTTGTAATTATGAGCTCAGCGCGTGTTAGGAATGTAAAGAGCTCATAATTCATCTCTAATATCTATTTTATATTCACGTGAAAACATCTGGATTCATTCTAGTTTATCACCAACACTACATTTTACTAGATTACATAAACGCATCATGAGAACGTCATCATTTACCTTCAGCCAGGACATGACGTTGCTCTGCTAACAGCTAACTAGCTCTCCTGATTTCAAAAGGACTTGTTGTTCATGTATCATCATCAGGATCACACATCTTTACCGAGCATTAACGCCTCATAAAGATGCCATTGATTCTTCTCTAGCCCCGGGTCACGTTACCCAGGAGACCTCAGTGATGATCCGTTCCACACATAATAACTCAAGTGTTTAACGAGACTTGTATTCACCTCTGAGCAGACAAAGTCGTGAGCCGGATTCACAACAACTTGAGTGTCCAGGACGTCTCCGCGGTGCTGCAGCGTCCTCTGTCCTGCAGGACAAACAGCACGCATCAGATCACAGTATGCCAGTAGCTGCAGACTCGTCTGTAGCCGCAGACGGACTGTCCCTCCAGCAGACGGACTGTCCCTCCAGCAGACGGACTGTCCCTCCAGCAGACGGACACAGACTGTCCCTCTAGCGGACACAGACTGTCCCTCCAACAGACGGACTGTCCCTCCAGCAGACGGACACAGACTGTCCCTCCAGCAGACGGACACAGACTGTCCCTCCAGCAGACAGACTGTCCCTCCAGCAGACGGACTGTCCCTCCAGCAGACGGACACAGACTGTCCCTCTAGCGGACACAGACTGTCCCTCCAACAGACGGACTGTCCCTCCAGCAGACGGACACAGACTGTCCCTCCAGCAGACGGACACAGACTGTCCCTCCAACAGACGGACTGTCCCTCCAGCAGACGGACTGTCCCTCTAGCGGACACAGACTGTCCCTCCAGCAGACAGACTGTCCCTCCAACAGACGGACTGTCCTTCCAGCAGACGGACTGTCCCTCCAACAGACGGACTGTCCCTCCAGCAGACGGACTGTCCCTCTAGCGGACACAGACTGTCCCTCCAGCAGACAGACTGTCCCTCCAACAGACGGACTGTCCCTCCAGCAGACAGACTGTCCCTCCAACAGACGGACTGTCCTTCCAGCAGACAGACTGTCCCTCCAACAGACGGACTGTCCCTCCAGCGGACACAGACTGTCCCTCCAACAGACAGACTGTCCCTCCAGCAGACGGACTGTCCCTCCAACAGACGGACTGTCCTTCCAGCAGACGGACTGTCCCTCCAGCAGACGGACTGTCCCTCCAGCAGACGGACTGTCCCTCCAGCAGACGGACTGTCCCTCTAGCGGACACAGACTGTCCCTCCAACAGACAGACTGTCCCTCCAGCGGACACAGACTGTCCCTCCAACAGACGGACTGTCCCTCCAGCGGACACAGACTGTCCCTCCAGCGGACACAGACTGTCCCTCCAGCGGACACAGACTGTCCCTCCAACAGACGGACTGTCCCTCCAGCGGACACAGACTGTCCCTCTAGCGGACACAGACTGTCCCTCCAACAGACGGACTGTCCCTCCAACAGACGGACTGTCCCTCTAGCGGACACAGACTGTCCCTCCAACAGACGGACTGTCCCTCCAACAGACGGACACAGACTGTCCCTCCAGCAGACGGACTGTCCCTCCAGCAGACGGACTGTCCCTCTAGCGGACACAGACTGTCCCTCTAGCGGACACAGACTGTCCCTCTAGCGGACACAGACTGTCCCTCCAGCGGACACAGACTGTCCCTCCAGCGGACACAGACTGTCCCTCCAACAGACGGACACAGACTGTCCCTCCAACAGACGGACACAGACTGTCCCTCCAGCAGACGGACTGTCCCTCCAGCAGACGGACTGTCCCTCTAGCGGACACGGACTGTCCCTCTAGCGGACACAGACTGTCCCTCTAGCGGACACAGACTGTCCCTCTAGCGGACACAGACTGTCCCTCTAGCGGACACAGACTGTCCCTCTAGCGGACACAGACTGTCCCTCCAACAGACAGACTGTCCCTC
>NC_046969.1:27907882-27912882 GCF_009769545.1 Cyclopterus lumpus | reverse complement strand
CCAAGACCGAACCAAAGACTGACCCGAAGTTTGAAAAGTAAAACTTGTTTGAACTTCCTGTTCATACCGACCCCACATATTCATGTGACATCTGTTTCAGGCTGTATGGACGGAGACCGCTTCAGTTTTCTGGGGATGCTCCGTCACATGTGAAGCTCAGACTAATTACACATTGAACCATCAAAGAGTAACTAAAGCTTTACTGATGAACGTCAATGGACCACAAGCAGTACAACATGTGACCAGTACAACATGTGACCATGTGACCAGTACAACATGTGACTAGTACAACATGTGACCAGTAGAACATGTGATCAGTAGATCATGTGATCAGTACAACATGTGACCAGTACAACATTTGATCATGTGACCAGTACAACATGTGACCAGTACAACATGTGACCATGTGACCAGTAGAACATGTGACCATGTGACCAGTACAACATGTGACCAGTACAACATGTGACCAGTACAACATGTGACCATGTGACCAGTAGAACATGTGACCATGTGACCAGTACAACATGTGACCAGTAGAACATGTGATCAGTACAACATGTGACCAGTAGAACATGTGATCAGTACAACATGTGACCAGTAGAACATGTGACTAGTACAACATGTGACCAGTAGAACATGTGATCAGTACAACATGTGACCAGTAGAACATGTGACCATGTGACCAGTACAACATGTGACCAGTACAACATGTGACCAGTACAACATGTGACCATGTGACCAGTAGAACATGTGACCATGTGACCAGTACAACATGTGACCAGTAGAACATGTGATCAGTACAACATGTGACCAGTAGAACATGTGATCAGTACAACATGTGACCAGTAGAACATGTGACTAGTACAACATGTGACCAGTAGAACATGTGATCAGTACAACATGTGACCAGTAGAACATGTGACCAGTACAACATTTGATCATGTGACCAGTACAACATGTGACCAGTACAACATGTGACCATGTGACCAGTAGAACATGTGACCAGTACAACATGTGACCAGTACAACATGTGACCAGTACAACATGTGACCATGTGACCAGTAGAACATGTGACCATGTGACCAGTACAACATGTGACCAGTACAACATGTGATCATGTGACCAGTACAACATGTGACCAGTACAACATGTGACCATGTGACCAGTAGAACATGTGACCATGTGACCAGTACAACATGTGACCAGTACAACATGTGACCATGTGACCAGTAGAACATGTGACCATGTGACCAGTACAACATGTGACCAGTACAACATGTGACCATGTGACCAGTACAACATGTGATCATGTGACCAGTACAACATGTGACCAGTACAACATGTGACCATGTGACCAGTAGAACATGTGACCATGTGACCAGTACAACATGTGACCAGTACAACATGTGACCATGTGACCAGTACAACATGTGACCAGTACAACATGTGACCATGTGATCAGTAGATCATGTGATCAGTACAACATGTGACCAGTACAACATGTGACCATGTGACCAGTACAACATGTGACCAGTACAACATGTGACCATGTGACCAGTAGAACATGTGACCATGTGACCAGTACAACATGTGACCAGTACAACATGTGACCATGTGACCAGTACAACATGTGACCAGTACAACATGTGACCATGTGATCAGTAGATCATGTGATCAGTACAACATGTGACCAGTACAACATGTGACCATGTGACCAGTACAACATGTGACCAGTACAACATGTGACCAGTACAACATGTGACCAGTAGAACATGTGACCAGTACATGTGACCAGTACAACATGTGATCATGTGACCAGTACAACATGTGACCAGTACAACATGTGATCATGTGACCAGTAGAACATGTGACCAGTACAACATGTGATCATGTGACCAGTAGAACATGTGACCATGTGACCAGTACAACATGTGACCAGTACAACATGTGACCATGTGACCAGTAGAACATGTGACCAGTACAACATGTGACCATGTGACCAGTAGATCATGTGATCAGTACAACATGTGACCAGTAGAACATGTGACCAGTACAACATGTGACCATGTGACCAGGACAACATGTGACCATGTGACCAATAGAACATGTGACCATGTGACCAGTACAACATGTGACCATGTGACCAGTACAACATGTGACCATGTGACCAGTACAACATGTGACCATGTGACCAGTACATGTGACCAGTACAACATGTGACCATGTGATCAGTAGATCATGTGATCATGACATCATGATGTTTCTCTGGTCTCTGATCATGTGACTTTGTAAACAACCAATCAGTGTTTACACCAACAGGAGCAGAGCTAGTAACGTTAGCAGCACCGCTAACGGAGAACCAGGAGGTTCCCTTCAGTTACACGATGATGCGTTCAGGCTCTGCTCAGTGAACATGAATACTGGCTGACGGTAAATGATAGTATTCTCATTTAATTTAGTAAAATGTAGTTCTGGTGATAAACTAGAATAAATCCAGATGTTTTCACATGAATATAAAACAGATATATATGAGACAACTGGTCTGAACCTCAGGATCTGGTCTGAACCACCTCAGGATCTGGCCTGAACCTCAGGATCTGGTCTGAACCACCTCAGGATCTGGCCTGAACCTCAGGATCTGGCCTGAACCTCAGGATCTGGGCTGAACCACCTCAGGATCTGGCCTGAACCACTTCAGGATCTGGTCTAAACCACCTCAGGATCTGGTCTAAACCACCTCAGGATCTGGCCTGAACCTCAGGATCTGGCCTGAACCACCTCAGGATCTGGTCTGAACCACCTCAAGATCTGGTCTGAACCACCTCAAGATCTGGTCTGAACCACCTCAGGATCTGGTCTGAACCACCTCAGGATCTGGACTGAACCTCAGGATCTGGTCTGAACCACCTCAGGATCTGGTCTGAACCACCTCAGGATCTGGTCTGAACCACCTCAAGATCTGGTCTGAACCACCTCAGGATCTGGTCTGAACCACCTCAGGATCTGGACTGAACCTCAGGATCTGGTCTGAACCACCTCAGGATCTGGTCTGAACCACCTCAGGATCTGGACTGAACCTCAGGATCTGGTCTAAACCACCTCAGGATCTGGACTGAACCTCAGGATCTGGTCTGAACCACCTCAGGAGTGTACACTTCTTGTGTGATCTGTTCATCAATAGTTGTGATCATTGATTGTGATTCAGTCAATCTGATGGTTCTCCTGGTTTCTCCTGATAGTTGCATCCTGACACTGGGGACTTATTGATTATCGATCAGGTTCACGGGTCAAACTGATGCTTTCCTAAAGTTTGGACCGTTAACCTACTTTTAACTCCAGAGACACGAACAACTTCCGGCCCTGGGTTCAAGTCCCCGGTACCGGGTAACTTTACTCACCGGAGTCTATCTGGCGCAGCAGCCGCTCCAGCAGTCCGGCGGGCCGCAGCGACCCCACCACCACGAGCACCGAGTAGTCCGCCTCCTTAGTCCGGGAAGAACCGGGACAAGAACCGGGACCACCGCCCCGCTCCGCCGCTGCCGCTGCCGCCATTACGGTTTGGACAGTCCACTAATGACGTCACCCGAACATAAGCCCCACCCCGCTGTTACAAGAGGCGGAAGAATATTTTAATTGGCATACAGGGCGACCAATCAGAGAGAAGAACTGAATTACGGGAGGATGCGTTCACGAGCTGTTGAGGAGATATATAACTTCATACCCACCATTATTGAAAATGGTTTTACACTTTAGGTCAAATAAAGGTTAGAATATATTTCAGAATATATTCTATAATATTCACGTTGTTTTGTAAAGCTGATTATTTTACACAATAAATGTATTTATTTCAATAAATACGGAGGAGCAACGGCTTCTAACGGGATTTCCTACATTTGACTGAGCCAGTGAAGGCAGCGCGGAGCGTCAGCTGCGTCAGTGTGCTCCAACATGGCGGCCCCCGGGAGATGTGGCTTCTTCCTGGAGAAGAAGAAACGGTTCTGTAAGATGATCGTCGCGAGAGGAAAAGTGTTCTGTGGAGAGCACGCGGCCATGGTGAGTTCAGGGACCCGTGGTGAGATCAGGGACCCGTGGTGGGTTCAGGGACCCGTGGTGAGGTCAGGGACCCGCGGTTGGTGCAGGGACCCGTGGTGAGATCAGGGACCCGTGGTGAGATCAGGGACCCGTGGTGGGTTCAGGGACCCGTGGTGAGGTCAGGGACCCGTGGTGAGGTCAGGGACCCGTGGTGAGATCAGGGACCCGTGGTTGGTGCAGGGACCCGTGGTGAGATCAGGGACCAGTGGTGAGATCAGGGACCCGTGGTGGGTTCAGGGACCCGTGGTGAGATCAGGGACCCGTGGTTGGTGCAGGGACCCGTGGTGGGTTCAGGGACCCGTGGTGAGGTCAGGGACCCGTGGTTGGTGCAGGGACCCGTGGTTGGTGCAGGGACCCGTGGTGAGATCAGGGACCCGTGGTGGGTTCAGGGACCCGTGGTGAGATCAGGGACCCGTGGTGAGGTCAGGGACCCGTGGTTGGTGCAGGGACCCGTGGTTGGTGCAGGGACCCGTGGTTGGTGCAGGGACCCGTGGTGAGATCAGGGACCCGTGGTGAGATCAGGGACCCGTGGTGGGTTCAGGGACCCGTGGTGAGATCAGGGACCCGTGGTTGGTGCAGGGACCCGTGGTTGGTGCAGGGACCCGTGGTGAGGTCAGGGACCCGTGGTGAGGTCAGGGACCCGTGGTGGGTTCAGGGACCCGTGGTGAGGTCAGGGACCCGTGGTGGGTTCAGGGACCCGTGGTGGGTTCAGGGACCCGTGGTTGGTGCAGGGACCCGTGGTGAGATCAGGGACCCGTGGTGAGATCAGGGACCCGTGGTGGGTTCAGGGACCCGTGGTGGGTTCAGGGACCCGTGGTGAGGTCAGGGACCCGTGGTTTTAGTGATTGTCGTTTCTTAACTCCTCATGAACTCTCTATCTTTGAACGCTATCTTTCCTTGACCCCTTG